>NW_017387393.1:0-25047 GCF_001636725.1 Cordyceps fumosorosea ARSEF 2679 | reverse complement strand
ATTCGGGCGTATTTTGGAATTTTGAGAGACATCGTAGTCGTAAAAGGATCGGTGTAGTTGGGCGACCACGAAATAGAGGCAGCTACGGCGGCTGTAGGGAGCGGGGTTTGATATGGCACGCTGTATGCAAGTTCCGGATAAATGTGGTCAACATTATCCACCCCAGGATTCCACGACGAGAATAGTTTGATCACATCTTTTCCATATACAACCTCCAGATCCAGAACCATTTGACTTTCCAGTGGCTGCCACCGCCCAATGGTTGTGGACGAGGCAGCAGTCGTTTGGGAGGCTACGATAGGAGCGCCAAGGCTGAAGGTGATGCATAAACTGCCAGCTCGCATCTTGTACGTTGAATGGTGCATTCCTAAGGAGAGGAGGTTTACCGTAGCCGGGCTTGTTATATACCAAACGAAACCCGAAATTGGCTGATCTTATGGTCGTCCATTTGACTCTGGAATCGGCGCGGAAACAGCAGACTTCTTGGCGGCAGCGTTACCAGTAGTGGCTGTCACATACTTAGCAAACTCAGTCGGAAGTGGCTTTGGCTGCACAGTCACAAATAGCATTTTACCTGTCAAGTTTTGAATGAATAGCTGTATATAAAACACCTTTTGCGGAATCTCGCCCCTTGTGGGAACTAGCAGATGAGAAGCGGGGTAAATAGCCCCACGCAATCACAGTGGGGGGATAGAGGATAAAGCAAGAGGGCTGTTATGTGACTGTTTTAGATGTCAGCGAGCTAGCACAGACTCTCTCTGCTATTGACTACCAGTGGCCTTTTTTTTTTTTAAGATTTGTATTATATTGATAAACCAATGGATTTTTATATTTTGTGGAAATTCTTTTTTACTGCGCCGAACAGCTGCCGTTTGTAGAACTACCGTGAACTCGCGCCACGCCTTTCAAATTTTGCGGCCCCGCATGAGGTGGAATAAAGCCACAGTAGCTATGCTTTTCTTTGGCACCGCAAAACACGCCGCACGGCCTAAAGCAGGGAAACGCTTTAGCGATGGATCTGCCTGTTTCGATACTAACGAGAAAGACTTTGTGCGGCAGGAGGGAGTAGGTTTAGGCAGACTGTATCCTCGCTCGTGGCCATCCCCTCGAGCAAAGTGAGGCGACTCTATCTGCCGGAGGAAATAGAGGTTTAGGTCGTAGGCAAGCTCCTGGTATGGATTGACAAACTTCGCTTACCAAAAATAACGCACGACTCTATAGATGACGTTATCAAGCGCTGCAGAGACCTACTGCTGGGGCCACACCAAGGCAAGCTCCAGACCAGAATTTCTCACCCGCATCGTGTTTACGGTGGTCCATTGTGCAGCTCCATTAGCAGGCAAGGCCGATTGAATTTTGCACTTATTTCTACTGGAACGCTTAGCACTTTCCACAATTGCAGCCAAGAGAACGTCTATATTGGGGACGTTTCAGCTCATGGCAGAGTTAGAAGAGCACGTCGGGATCAGAATTCACGCTACTGGACTGTTCAACAAGTCCCGATTACCATTTCATGAGTTTTCACTAACAACTGCACGGATGAGAAGCCTTTACGGTACCAAACACGACCAGGGCAGACTGAGAGATCAACTTCGCCTGATTAAACCAGTCAACTGCCAGTCGTACGAGCCGCCCAGGCCAGGCAACTTACTGCATCACGTGTGTCGTCTCGAGTAAGATGGATATGAGAGCTCCATGCTTGGATTTATAGTAAGCAAATGGCGGAGCAGAGGCGATATCATCAAATAAGCATGGCCGTACGACATACAAAGCTTTCCCTCTTATATCTCGTAGGACTTTACCCATCACACAGGGCACCAAACCTGAGTCTTCACCTGAACAAAGTCTATTGACGACGAAACTACACAGAAAAGCACATAAAGAAGGTGATCCGTATCGCGCTTGTGCAGTTCCCAAGCGGCGCTGTCAAGTACCCCACTCAAGGAATTGGGTGCTGACCTTCCCCAGCAAGTTCAAGCTTCAAGTCTTGTGAAGCTCAGAGGTAGAGGGGAAGGCTGCCGCGCTGACGATAACTTCAGCTCTGTACGGTGCTTAGCCAGTACTTACTCTAGAGGGAGTCGCAAAATTGTAGGTTCGGGTGAGGGTCTGAATTGGCGAAGCAACCAAGCGCCTGCGTTGGGAGAAAGTTGGAGATGCCTGACGATCAATACATGTTTGTTCACTTCCAGTGCTTTCTTAAGGCTTAAATAGACCATTCCGGGCAGCATACCTTTGTATCAAAGACTTGATAAGTCCCGTACTTTTGTATACTTGTAAATTCGATAGAGTATTCACGACCGTACGTCAAGGCTAAACGTAGCTCCTCCATTGTGAGACACACTTTCGTCCCTATCAAAGTTGTCGTCTTCACTGAATCTGATATCGCAAGTTTTTGGCTTCTAGCGCAGCGCGTGCCCGGTAGTCCACAGCCATCGGCTGTCAGCAGAGGCCTGCTGAGGCAAATGGCAAGAGGCAAGATCTAGGTTCGCAGTGCCTCCCTTTTATTCAAGTCAGCACCACACAGCAGGCACAACACTGGCTCCAACCACGTCTGCGCACTTCTATCAAAGCTGGATCGTAAATCGTTGACCTCCCAAACCATCGGCCCGGTCATACGCAGTGTTGCCTGGAAGAGCTCAGGATATGTTTTCGCGCCAGACCTTCGCGGGCTTCCAGTTTTCTTCCTGTTCACACCTTCACTTTGCCTAGACGATTGTGTTCTCGCCGGCGGGGACTGTTCCACCGACAGTAATTCACCTTCTTCGCGGGATTTTGCCGGTACACCAGTGTTGATCTCGGCTTTTACGGAATTGATGTCGAAGGGCCGCTCGTATTCCATCACGGCTGCGTTCACCGGTGCTCGGACGGGCCGTTGCTGAATAGTCGAACATGTATCGATCACGCTCGTCTGTATGGCAGATACACGTGGCTGCTCAGTGAATAATCGGCCATGTACTCGCTCCAATACGTCCTTGTGCAAACAGTCAATGTGCATCCACTGACCGCAATCGCTGCTGCTGCAGCGGACGAGCATTTTGTCAGGATTGGCGGGTAATTGACATCTGCAAAGGAGATTGATAGTCTAGGCCGGTCAGTAAAGATTCTTCATGTCGCTCGTCCTTTTTTTGCCTGTACATACCGACAGCTGTGATGTGCAGCAGTCGAACGCTTGGCGCCAATACAAGCCATCCATGATTTCATCATCGTCCGCCTCGATCCATTGGCTGACTTTAGCATGGCGGACCACGCTCAAAACATTGATAATATCCACTGTATAAGTTAGCGCAACGGCATTTGTTGCTATCAACGCCCACTTACGGTGATTTGAGGCAATGAGCTCGTTTTTGCCATGGTGCGGCTGCCGCCCTACAGGCAGCTCATCGGGGGAGTACATCCAGCAAACGCGTGTGTAAACGTGGCGCTCGTCCAGAGCCCGAATTTCGAGGATCTGTGCAACCCAGACATTGCATGATCCAACCTGCGTGTTCAGATCTTCCCCCCGCTTACCCCGCGCTATACAATTATCATTGGCCACAAAAACAAACTCACCACGTAGATATTTCTCACTATTTACTGCGATACGCGGCATTAGTTACCATAGCATATAATAATGCACCGATAGCGTGAGATTAGGGCTTACAAACGAAGCTATGATACTCAGTCATGCCAGTCCAGTCCTTTCGTGGTTCGATGTGGTAGTAAACTTCCATTGTCGCGTTGGGGCGAAATTTGCCAGTCGGCTCAAACAGGGACGGTTGAAACAACGGCTTCACCTCCTCACTAATGGTCGAGTTTCCCTTCTTCTTGGTTGATTTACTCTTAACTCGCGAGAGCTTTCCATCCTTCGCTCTATGCGCTGCAGGCAACAAGGCAACGCGAAGTTCGAACGGGCAGTCGGCGCGCTCGACCTCTGTGGCTTGCGAGCGCTTTCGCTTTTTTGAGTTCATGACCCAACTCGCAATCAGAGACTATCTTCGAGACTTGGTGAATGTCGTTGGCTGGCGAACGAGAGTTGTGTTCGTGAAAATGGCACGCGCAGATTGGAGATGTCCGATCGTTAGTTTCCTTTTAGGGCCAGCTTATTACTCAGCTCCATTCTAACATATCCACCCACAAACGCACGGAGACTACATTGCGAAAACGGCCGACGATGTTCAAACCAATAAAGAGGTGTAGTACTGTAACAGTGTGCATAGAACTAAATGCATCATGTAGATGCTTTCTTTCCTTTTTTTTGTGCTGTTTCAGAAAACAGTTATTTACGGATGTCGAGCGCAGCTGCCTGACCATCCATCATGGATGCTAAAGCCTGAGTATGGGACCAATCAGAATGGACAAATCAGAAAGTGGCAGTTGGTCGAGAAAACACAGCAATAAATTGGGCAGTTAAGTATTAATGTTATATTACCGGTACAGAGAAAGGCGTTTCAAGTGTCACTCTTTTGTAGTTAACTTTTAACGAAATGGTGGATCTCGATCTGGCCGCTAGAGTTATCTGGTACCCTGTACAATTTTTTTTCCTCAGGCAAGAATGAGACTACATGGGCAGAATCTGATTGAATGCCGTATTTCTAGGCAGAGAAAAGCTCAGGATAGGAAGGGGATTTCCACTCCATCGCCGAAAGGTAATTTTGTCGTAACAGAGCAACAACTGGTGCATATATGGCAAACTAACGGCTGAGTTTAATCGCACATTTACCCCACGAAAAAGTTTCGGGTACCTGGTGGATATCAGGCGGCGCTACGTCACAGGCTAAAATGGCTGCCACTATTATTCATGTTAACTAAAACTGTGACATTTGTTTCGCCCTTCTCTGTAATACCTACAGTACAATATTTTTATTCAATAGAAAGCCGCAAAAGGGCTGGCGAAAACGTGGACAAGCCCGGCGCGAGAGAAACTGGTCAGACGCCACTAGCAAATCACCAGAAATCGTTGCGCCAGATCATGCCACCGTCGAAATATCAAAAACAGACGGCAGAAACGGACACTCTAAGGATTCAACTTCAGTACACCGATGAAAGGCCAGATCTAGCACTTCCTTAAAAAAACTTAGGTGGATATGCTGCTCTTCCACTTGTGTCTGCGCTTTCCATTTCTGGCTGGCATATTTGCTTCCATTTCTGGTTCTGGCCTACCGAGTGGGCTGACTTGTCTTTTCCTCGTCAACCACACCGGGGCATTGTTATCTTGAATGTAGCTGAACAGCGGCACCAGAGAGGCCTGGCATTGGTATTTTACCAGCCTAGTAGGGCGAAGCATCTTACGAAAGGATCCGTGCAAAGCTACATCTAACACGTGATTGGGCCATGGACTGTCGTAGCAGGCAGATTATTCAGATGCGTGGAAGGGTAGGTGCCAAAAAAAAGAACAAGAAGAAGAAGCTAAAAACCAGCTTTATGTATAACAGCCATTTTAGCCAGGTACCACGGGCGCCATTAGAGGACTGGTAAGCAAGGTAGTAGAGCTAGGTGATGCGCAAAGGGTAGGCTGCCAATGGTAAAGGGCTCACAGCTCAGCATGGCAGGCGGTGAGTGACAGACGTGGACACTCTCACGTATAAGCAGTAGGCGGTGGGATTGAATGAGAGACCGTAGACTAGGAGAGGAAGGCGGTAGAGTAACGATGCCTTGAGCTCCTAAAGTGGCAGACGGTAGGTAAATGCAGCGAGGCAACGATGCAACGATGCTACACAAGCGCTACAAAACGCAATGCAGTGGAAGCGAGAACAGTTCAAAGTGATAGGCGGTGAAAGGCGAAGCGGGACTTGAGGTGGAGGAATGAAGGAAGCCTGCGGACCATTAGGGAAGGCGGTAACGCAACGGCGCCTGACGGCTCCCAAAACGACCGCCAAAATGGCAGGCGGTGAATACAGCGACGCAGCAAGACCGTTACAGAGAGCAGGCGGTGAAGCAGAGTCTGTGGGCGGTGTGGTTATCAATGCCTCGTCAAAGAGAGAAAAGAAGGCGGTGGACACTCAAGGGCCAGCATGTCTGTAAAGAGTAGGCGGTGGAGCGCCGGGCCACGGACACGCTTCTTATGGTAGGTGCTGTCTCTCTTGTCGTTTGTAATCCACTGTGTGGTCTGTTCCTTGGGAAATGAGTCAGGTCGAATGCACGACTATATGCTTGAACAGTATCGTAGCGTAAGTCACGTTGGTCACTCCCAATAGTCAAACTATGTCTTAGTTTGAATCAGTCCGATCTCTTCTGAATCAGTCATGTCATCTCGTGTGTCACACTCCTTAGTCTTGCGGCTGCATAATAGGCCGCCTTGCTGTCTTCCTATTCGTCTACCACACAATCCTCCAAAGGCAGGTGGTGAGGGAGCACGGCGGGGGCTCTTTTACCGGCAAGGCAGGCGGTGAAAGCTCAGTGGGATGGCGATGAAAGCGGTGATTAGACGGTGCAAGAGTTGTCGAATGTTCCCGATATGGCAGGCGGTGTGCGCAACGAAGGTGTAAGGCGAGGACGAGGAAGGCGGTCAGTAGTGTGGAAGTTGATGCCTGAAAATCGCAAAGTAACGCGCGGGACACAGGCATAGCTACACGGACGCCTAAGATGGGACGCTCACAATCAGTGTACTGAAATTCAGAGAGGAAACATTTCCTTCTTTTTAACCATCAGATGCACCACGTTTTGCACTGGCCACGAGACGTCTTGAGAACGTCAGTCGTCCGGAAAGTGGGAAACCTTCAGTACGCTGTCCCATCTGTAACTAACCCATCATAGTCCTAAAGGTTAGTAATGAGCCGGCCTATCACGGTCGCTGCTAAGAGCTCGTGCTCTCAATGCGTTGGGACTAGCTAATCGACGGGCGAAACCTGCTAACCTAGCTAGACAAAAAAGCATTGCGGGGAGAGGATGACAGAGCGTCTAATCAGTTAGCTACCCATTAGATTAGGGTACTAAGCAAGGCACAGAGGAATTTACAGGCCAACTATCGGCGATACTACAAGTTGACTCTAGAATTATTTGATACAAGCACAGTACAAACAGCTGGGTGATCACGTTTTCGCGGCGGCCTTCGCGGCGGTCTTCTGCTGCTGTCCTCGACATTTCTTTTCACGGCGCTCTGCCTGTCGTTGCCTCCTCTTTGCGACCTGGTCCGATGTCTCGTCTGAAGGGCCTTTTGCTTCGAATTGTCCATCACACCACGGCAGCTACTGGGTTGGCTACCGCTACCCTTCAACAGGTCTTGACACTGGACATTTGGCGCGCCCTTGCGTGGCACAATTTTCGCGTTTCGCATCCGTGATAGTACATCTTCAAATCCGATCGTGCTTCGGCTATCTCATTGACCGTGAGCTCTGATATTCACATCGCCGCCCAGCGGGGTTGCCCGAGAGGGCTGCCGTAGAAGAGGTCACCGGCAGCGGCTTAGACCTGCTACAAGCTTCGCTTTCTGGTGGCCATAACGACTACAGAAACATCGCAAGAGGAGATGCACAAAGTTCCCTTTTTTGTTTCCTAGCACGTCATGGGCTCGCCCGCATTGGGGATGTCGCAAAATGCGCACATATATCGAGTCGGTCGCGTTGGAGTACTTCCCATGTTGTGATGCCTGATTATACAAGCCGGGGAAAAGTCCGAAAAGACAACAGATCCATTCTTGTTGCTCCCTGATTTAATCTACCTGCGCTATCGACGTCACAACTCCAGGTGCCTTGCTCAGGCAGATATGACTCACATATCGCAGCCCTAGGCACAACTTCTCCCCACCTTACACACTCTCGTTGTGCGACTCCAACTCGGACAAATCTCATTTTATATCGTTTGGCCGCGCTAGAGCTTCAGCTATACCGCGAAGCCAAAATTCTCTCTTCGATACTCCACGACCAGCTGCGATATTCCCAAGGCGGGATAGCCGATGATTACTACTAGAGGGATAACGACGTGACGATTTTTGCAACCCCTTGCGTTATATTTGTGGTCGCTTCGGACGCCAGCATGCAAGGATTGTGGGAGGTCAAGGCCACTGACAGAAATCTCTCCATGGCGTCCACTGGAATCCTGCTAGGCAATCCCGTTGGCCGCCGATATGCATATCGGAGCGTCGGCGAGTTTCTGGCGTTTGTGCAGTCTAGGAGGGTTCTCCTCCGCATAATTGAGACGGTCGTCGGCATGGCCATTGTCAAAACCGTTTGGTGAAGGCGAGCGGCCCGTCTCGTGATTTTTGCTATGGCCACCGTTCTCACCATTGCTAGAGCTTCCGTGGTCATCATACTCATCGTCATCACTGTCACTGCCGCCGTCGCCGTAGCCGCTGCTGCCGTCGTAGCTGCTGCTGTCACCGTAGCTGCTGCTGTAGCTGCTGCTGTCACCGTAGCTGCTGCTGTCACCGTAGCTGCTGCTGTCACCGTAGCCGCGGCTGTCACCGTGGCCGCTGCTGTCGTCGTAGCTGCTGCTATTGCTGCAGCTGTCACTACCGGCAGTGCAGGAGCTGGAGCTGTCGTCGTCCTCGACGATGCAGGACATCTTTTTCTTGCTTGAACTTCGCCTGTTGTTTCGCAAGGCTCGACGAACTGCTGATTTCAAATTGGCAACGGACGCTTCCACTGCATATAAGCGGCGCTCTATCACTGGGTCTACCGATTGGTAGGAAATGGTTGCATTTCCCTGAATAGCGAAAGCTGCAACTTGAATCGTCGGATCAAAGGGAAAACAATGCTCAAATGCGCTTTGTATGTTCTCACTCGGAGGAGTTACCGGTATGCTCAGTGGGGTTCTTGTTGGTGTATTCGCGCTTGCCTGAGCAGATTTCTTGTCGCTAAGAGGTACATTCGACAGGGTGCTTTGGGGTTCAAAGGCCGCCGGCTCGCATCTGCCATCGCCTGCCGGCGCTCCTGGGTAGGCAGTGGTGGCGCGATTGGCAGAGACTGCGCTGTTGCCCTTGTCGAGAATTGTGGGCCAATATTCTCTTCCAGCAGACATGTTGAGATAGGCAGGATTGAAAGATGAAAACCGATGAGACGCGTAGAAAAAATGTGAACTGTAACGGAAATCCAATATCAATAGAGTCATGCGGGGCTGGCCTGGCAAGGTGCGAAAACGGTATATTTGTAATCGCTCACGGCGAAGCGCCCGTGATACCATGGTGTGCTTGTGGCGTTGCGCAGGCAGTCAAAGTTACCGTGACAGGGCCCATTACGAGATGTCATTGGTTCCAATAGTGCCTGGAGGCGAGTTTGAGGCTGGTCTGACGGAACTTTTGCCTGCATCGACCTCCGTACACGCGCTGCTGCTTGACGAGGCTATCACTCTGGCTGGGACCCCTGTCTGTGACTCGGTCTGGAAACTCCGAAGAGGGTGTACTGACCGTGCTAGAGATTGGTGCGGATCGGGGGCTGTGCGTACTCATTTCGCTACGAACTTCGGTGGCTTGGAACAAAGATGAATGAGATGAGGCCTGCGCAACCGTTGAACGGAGCCGAGCTACAGAGTTGCTGCCTGCTACGCTCTGGCTCGTTGAAGTGGTATTCTGCGCTAGAAGAATTGTGGGCGGAGATGAATACGACCCGAGTTGCTATTTTATTCTCTGCGTTCATGCTGCCAGCTGGGCTCAATCGTTTAGTTTGTTTTCTCTTTCCTCCCTACCATGTAAACGCTGGGGACTAGCACAATGGTTGCTGTCTCCACACCCACATACCCTGATGAGCTAAAACGACGTGTCTGGTCCTCTGGCTACGGACCTGCTCTACTAGAAGCCGAGCATTATTCGCGGGTAGATGGCTTCGAATATTTAAGCATGGTGAGATACATGGCAGATGTTCGAAACTGGATGAGCGCGACGTGTCATCCGCCTTCGTAGTCATGAGAAAATCGGTCGAGGCATTTGCCTGGACTACCCTCCAATACAGTATCCGGAACCTGCGAGATGAGGATCTTCTTTTAAAATTGACTGCGATCTTAAGCAAGGTTCATTTAAATACATGGAGGAGTCGTCAATTTGCCCGTCACCCACAGTTGGCCAGGGTCGAGAACTGCTTGCGGTAAACGGGGGCTCAGTGTTCGCGACGAAGGACGAGATCTTGCAATGCGCCGGGACTAGCCATCGACGGGCGGCAACCTGCTGGGCTGCAGCGGCGACCTAGTAAGACTTCTCACAATGCGCTCGCACTTCTGCGTCTCATTTCATCGCCACAATACACAATCAGCGACGTTCAGCGAGCCTCGCTTCGCTCTCCGGAACAAAAAAGCATTGCGGGGAGAGGATGCGGAGCGTTCTAACCAGTTAGCTACCCATCAGATTAGGCCAGGAGCTACGAGCAAGGCAGAGAGGAATTCATAGGCCAACTATTGATGATATTGCAATTGAAATCTAGAATTCGGATACAAGCACAGTATAAACAGCTGGAGGATCAGGTCTTCGCGGCGGCCTTTGCGGCGGCCTTCTTCTGCTGCCGTCCTCGACATTTCTTTTCACGTCGCTCTGCCTGTCGTTGCCTCCTCTTTGCGACCTGGTCCGATGTCCTGAGACTTACCCCATGGACTTGTTCAACGTGGCTTCGGAAATGATCCACATGGACAAACTTCTCGTGTCTGCATCTCGGATGGCCGCACCAAATTGCCTCACCACGCTGCGCAGCTGACTCTCGGGGGGCCAAGTGCGCGTCGTCAAAGTGGTCGTTGAGTACTGGCGGACGGCACCACTTGAAATTTCGCGCCTCAACCGACAGCTGCTCGTCACCAATGCAGTCTGGGCACTGTGTTGCCTCCATAAGAAGTGGGAAAGGGTCTGGCTCAAGATTCGGCTCAACTAATGTGTCGCTTTCAGGTGACTCTTGCTCGACCAAAGTCTCGACCATGGCTGGGCGTTGCGTGCGGCTTGTTCTGCCAGTTTCCTTCTTATCGCATAAAGCCACCATCAAGTCGATGGCCTCAACTCTGCGTTGGAACAGCTCCGTTTCCGTCCAGTCGTCAGGTTGCAGACACAGAATGTTGGCTAATCTTGCCCGTTCCGGTATGACGAGGTCCATTGCGGGCTGCTCATATTCCTCTTCCACCTCCCCACGGGCTTGGGCCTCAATGTCCCAAGTGGGACGGTTGTAGAAATAGTATTCGCGATATTCTTTCACAACCCTCCTTTCGTTCTGTGTCCTCTTATTTCTGATGTCGTCTGTGAGTACTCGAATTCTGTCTTCATGCTCACTACCAGCAATTCGATACCGTCCCTGCTTAAGCATCGCACGCTCCTCCTCCCACATCAGAATATCAGGGTCAGGCGGCTGATTCGCCCATACCTTCTCAGGGACCATATCCCTTACGGCACGAGGGTCGCGGGTCAAGCTTACATGTGCAAACATGCGGAACAATTGGCTTTGCTTTTCCTCCTCCAAGAAGGCATTCTGGAGATCGAAGTTGGCAATCTCGTTCAGATACGCACTGAAAAATGTTTTGAACCCAGGCTCATGCCGCATCATCTGATCGCGGACCGAATCCGGTGCATCACCTAGTAACATAAGTTTTAGCATAGAAGATTTCGGTGGCATTTGTGAGCTCGGGCATACCATTTGCGGCGTTCGAAGCACCTCTCCGAGCAAAATCTAGGCGTCCAAGCCTTCCAAGCCTTCTCGTGGCCGGATTCGAGGCTCTGTCGGCCCATGTCATAATTCAGCTTAGAGTAGAGCATCGCCTCGTCTTCAGACAGCGTCGCACCGTTGATGCGGCGAAAAACGGGGACTTTCAATTTCCCTTTCTTCCAGCGGATTGGCATGCAATCTCGGGGACCCCAAACATTCCTCGACAGGAGGCTATACGCATCGGTTAGGCAAGCCGCATCGAACGCATGGTCATGTAGGGCCAATGCCACGATGACCATGATCGCGTCAAATATTAGCTTCCTTGTGGGCGTGAAGAAAAAGATTGTCCTGATATTTCGCAATTAGCAGCTGCCAGACGGTAGTGGAGTGACATATGAGGTAGAACACACGGCTTCGGCTTGTTGTCTGCTCCTTTGTGGTGGACAAATTTGATGGCCATGGCCAGTACAGGCTTCCCCGTAGCAGGGTGCCGCACAAGCATCAAAAGAATGTCCTCATAGCAGAGAGCTTTAGGACGGCCTCTCTTGACTGTCTCTCGTAGGAGCATCTTGTTGAGCTCCTTGGACTGCTTGTCTAGCGTCTGATCCGAGCTACCATCGCTCTCCACTTCCTGTATGAGCTTCTGGCCAAAGAGTAATTCTCTGGAGCCGTCTTTCGGGTCTTTTCTCTCGTTGTCCACCAACTCTGAAGGTCGCGCCCCAGTGTAACACAGGAGCTGGTAGCAGCCGGCCAACTGGATTCGATGACGCCCAAGGCTGAATGCGCTCGTGTCGTACGCAATGTTGAAGGTGAGGATGACGCGGAGACTATCGACATTGAGGACTGGCTTGCCGTCGATATTCGGCGGTCGGAGACTGAAGCGAGGTATCAGAATATTGCGGTGGTACTATACTGTGGTCAACATGCATGACTGGGAGCTCCGGCTCAGTGGGCTTCGATACCTTGTAGACTTCCTTGGCATCATTTCTATCCATGTAACGCCCTGTAATCGTCGTGTAGAGCTGCTGAAATTGGCGAATATACTCTTCTGACGTACCCCACGACCGGACCTTGTAGTTTCCGCAGACGAAGAGAAAAAAGTCCATCGTAGTGGCACGGGTCAGATTAACAATCGTCGCTCGCCAGTCGCCGACCTTCTTCTCAATGCAGTATCTGCACCGACATTAGTAGTAGGCTCCAAGATGGGGCCTTAGGCGATCATAGCATACCGTTTCCATCTTCCAAAGATGCCGGAGACGTTGATCTCTGTTTCAGCGGAGTACTTGGGCTTCACGAATCGGACGGTGCTGAGACACTCCCGGTTCGCGGCATGCTGCTCGGCCGAGAGCGGCGCGGGCTTCGGTGCTCTTTCAAGCTGCTTGGCCCTTTGAAACTGGAGGAAGTCGAGGTGGTGGTTATTTGGAGCGTTTGCATGATGTGTGCAGGCGACGGCGCTTGGCATCGTGGAAGGATCGTTTCTATTGATCTGGGCGGAGGTGGCCTGGGTTGGAGGCCACGACGGACTTGGGGTGAAGGTGAAGGGAGGCAAGGCGAGGCGCCGCCGCTCTATATACTATGCCTGCCATTCTGGTGGTAAAGGCCGCCACAATACGTGGATGGCAAGAATAGGACAATAGCCAACGAACAACAGGAAACGAGAATTGACGAAGTAGGCTCTTGTGGTGGGGGCGGGAATGGGCTGGTTGTGTAGCCAAGACCGCCCGAGGTACACAGTACCTGACGGGGGTGGGCCTAGAGCGTGAGTTCCCTCACTGCTGTTGCCGCTAAAAACAGCGGCAGAACCCGCCAGATTTGGTGGCTTCAGCAGCGCATCTTGCATTTAAAGAGTAATATAAGAGAGATTAGTAGACTTATTATAATTAAAATAGATTACTATCTTTTTACTAAAATAGATTTACTTTATAATAAAAAATAAACTACTTTTTATTATAATAAAGATAGTATAAATATATATTAATATAAATAGTTAGTAGTTCTTTATACTACTCTATATTATTCTAGTCTTCTCTTATTTAATAATCTTAAGGCTACTTTAACTATAATAGTACTATTTAATTATTAATATAGAAGTAGAATATCTCTACTTAAAGAATAAGTCTAATTAATATATTTATATATAATAGTAATATAGTTTAATACTTTACTTTACTTTATTTATAAAGAGGAGATTTTATAAAGTATTAAAAGATAAGTTCTATATAACTAATATTAAAATAAAGATAATAATAATAAGCTTATATAAAATTAATACTATACTATATTATACTCTAGTAAAAGAATAGTACTTTCTAGAATAGTATAATAAGTTTAAAAACCTCTTTATAAAAGAAAAAATAATTAATCTACTTTTAATATAGTTAAGGTTTAATTATAAAATAAAGTTTAAAATATATTTAAATAGTATACTAAAAGAGCTTTTTTATAAGAGATTATACTAAATATCTTATAATTAATTACTAAAAGTATATTAATAGTTTATTAAATTCTTATTACTTTATTATTCTTTTTATAAACAGGTTTTTTATATAAAGTATTTATACTATAGGGTTAATAATAATAGTATTTATATAGAAATAGGCTTTTATTTAAATTTAAGAAGTTTTAAATATCCTTTTTAGTTCTATTAAATAAATTAAGTTTAAAAAACTTTAGTAGAGTATAACTTCTATTATTAGTATTCTTTATAGTTTAGATTTAAATAGTAAATATATTAATTTACTTTTTTATTTATACTATAATTTAATTTTAGTTAATTATTCTACTATTAATAGTAAATATTATAAAGGTTAATTATTTATAATTTTAAAAGTAACTTATTAAATAGAACTAATTAAAATATAATAATAGTTTAATTTTAATTTATAGTTAGTTTATATTTTAAAAATAGAGTTAGTTTAAAAACTAATAAGTAGTAGTTATTATAGTATAAATTATATTAAAAGAAATCTCTTAATAGTAGAGTTATTATTTAGATTAATTAGTAGAGATTTAAACTACTTAGTTATAAGAATACTTCCTCCTTAATATTATAAATTAAGAATATACATAAGGTAGGCAGCCTAAGGAAGCGACTAGGTGGAACCTACTAGTCGCCCGATTAGAATATAAGGTTATATGACTAGATCACTAAGGATTATAGTAAGCTAGTAGTAATCCTATAAGTATTAGATTATAAGGATTACTAGTAATCTAGAGTAATCCTAGGAATATAGTAGAGGATAGGATGGATATATAAGGAAGGGGATTCTTAGTAGATAGTTAGACTAGATCTTTACTAATTAATCTAAGTAATAGCTCTACTATTAGGAGATATCTCCTAATATAACTTATACTATAATAACTACTTATATACACTCTATATATTTAAACTAACTCTCTACTTAAGAAATAGACTAACTATAGATTAGGATTAAGCTACTATTATACTTAAGTACTTATTTATCTTTTTATTATAACTCTAGACTAAAAGGCTTAACCTTTAATCCTTTAGATTCTATTCTTAGATTAATAGGTTAATAGTTTAAGTTTTTAATCCTAATAATATTATATAACCTCCTATTTTTTTAAGCACTAGTGTATTAAACTCTAGTTCACTTTACTTAGCCCTATATATATATAATAGTGTTTATAATATAAAGCTCCTAAGATTAATAGATTATAATAAAAGTTCTAACTAAGCCTCTTCTAGCCTTAGTCTATTATATTTTATACACTTTCTACTTTTATATAAACTACTTACTAGCCTAAGAGACCTATTCTATACGCGTGATCCTAGGTTATTAGTGAAGAGAGCTAGCGACTCTACGATAAGACGACCGTGTATCTTAACACCTTAGTGAAAAGCATGGCATCCTAAGAAAGGGAAGGTGCGGCTTGGCTCATTAACTTGCTCCAACTTCCCGATCCTCGCCACCTGCCACCTAGGCAAGACAGTGGAACTCCCGGGTGACCATTTGACTGAGCTCAGGTATGGGTGTTTGTCCCCAATCTTCTGGAATTCTCGGAAACAGGCCTGCGAAGAATCTGCTGCTGTCGCGCCGATGCAGTCGATCACGGACGTGTTGGGTGTTGTGCTGACTAGCGTACGGTTGATCTGTCGTCTTACTGATGAGAGTAAAACCTGCGAAGACTACCTATGGAAGCAGTTGAAAAGTGAACCTGCAGATTCCTCACTTCAACGCCGACTGTATGCATGTCAAAGGTCACAGGATACGAGTAGGCAACGTACAGCTATGATTGCTCTCGGCTAATTGAGAAGCTCAGAAAGTATAAATAGGGACCATTCTAGTGATGCAAGCCGTGCATACGATCAGTCTGCTCCTCGGATTACCAGCAAGTATGTGCTTGTCCACTAGAGTGCTTCTCTTCCGCCTGTCTGACTTCCTGGAAATTCCTGTACCAGACAGGGAGCTGGTCATCTGCATAATCCCAGCCCTTAGGTCGCCGGAAAATGCGTCCCATAGGCACAGAAGGGCCATGAACGTCGAAGCCACGAGTCGTGCGCGGGATTTTGAGTAGCTCGATTTTGGCCCAGCGTTCCAGTCGTTCGTTGACAAACTTCGACCAGGAGTCGGAGTTGCTCTGCCCAACAGTGAAATGATGACGAAGCGCCAATGATTCCAGCTTCCGTATGTAAATAGACATCTCGCTACACGTGTATTGGGGAACAGATCTCCTCTTCGTTATAGTCGTTTCCTCGGTCAATACATCAAACGCAGCGTGCTCGACGACAAAGTCAGGCGTCATTTCCGCTGATTCGATAAGCGGCGTAACTGATATTGACACAGAGTATGTGTCCCCCACTCGTCGTGAACCAACGCCGCAGGGTTTGTGCGCCGCCAATTTCAACCATAGCATGTCACGCGTTGTCCAGCCTTGATGAGCAAACTGTGCAAGACGAGTGCCAAAATCATCGTCCAATTCGCGGAGGACGTAGGTCTTGTGTCTTGCAAGTGTTGCTTCCGGAAAAAGCGAAAAGACTTTGTTCCAAGTGGCGAAGTTTAGTTCGGTCGTCATAAAACATGTATTGAGTAGCGCATGGATGGGAAAGCTGGTTGTAGTCGTGACGTGTATCTCCTCGAACGACATCTTACCCAGCTTTATGGTACGTTCTGATAGGGCAGATGCATGGCCATGAAGCTGCGCAGTTCCTGGGTGCTCTGGCAAGGTAAAGTATGATTCCTCGACACACAGGTAGTTTATGAGAGTGTCTGCTTTTCGCCCAACTTGCACTAGCAGGTCGAGTTGCTTAAACTGCCTATGTTGATTCTCTAGGAAGTTTAAAGCCGAATCGCGAATGATCAGGGCATCTGCTTTGCCAAGCTCGCACCTAAAAGCTGTTGCATCTTCTATGAAGTCTTTTAGGAAGATGTTGATGTTGAATCGGTAGTCCAGCCGGCTCTGCACCGACGCACGGAGCATTCGACAAACCCCCTGAAGAGCGATAAGGTCCGTCAGTGCGAGGTACGAAACAATATTCTCCGCAACCACAGACACAAAGACATCCGTCAGGCTTTTTAGGTTTGCATTAGCCATGGTGACATGTATATTGAAAGCTGCGAAGAAGAAGGGATTGCGTTGGTGCTCGATGGCGGGGTTCGAGGCTGAGGGGCACGAGCGTTGCACTAGAGGTTTAGCGACGAGCGGGAAAGTCTGGCATCGGTCCCACTGCCGCCCGCCACGACAAGGCAAGTAGTGGCTGCCAATCTGAAGCTCCACATGTTGCTATCATGTCGCACGCGCCGCAGTGGCTAGCTTGTATCCGCCGCTGTTGGTTTTGCGACATGTCGTGCGACATGCAGTCTTCCGGCTAGCTTGTTTTGTTGCGGCGCCGGGCCGATATGGCCGGGAATTAGGAGAGCTCTCTGGCGCAGTCTCTTCCTGGCTTGATTGAGGGTGTGTGTATGTGCTCTTCTTAGGAAGTGAGTCGGGTTGAAAGCACAGAGTGCGAGCGAGCAGTTATCGTAGCGTAAGTCACGTTAGGAGATGGAGATGTCTCCCAATAGTAGAGCTATTGCTTAGATTGATCAGTAGAGATCTAGTCTGGCTATCTGCTAGAAATCCCCTTCCTTACATATCCATCCTATCCTCTACTGTGCTATCTGGATAGCTTGATCATTCATCTATCCAATCCTTTGATCTTGGTGATCGATGAGCGATCCATCGATCACCTCGCGCGGTCACGTGACCTTGCGTCCTATTCTGGGCACTGGTGTGTCTGACCTTGGCCCGACTTACTCAGCCCCACCTGTAACATATATCCTCTAGATCACTAGTTCACTCTCCCTAGTGATCCTTTCTAGGTTCACTAGATTATAGTAGGCCGTGATCCGGATTATGTGACCTCCTGTCCCTTTTCAGCATACTATAGGCGCCCGTTAGGTCTCCTCCTAGCCTATTCCCTCCGACCGCCTTGTGTCTCCTTATTGTGTTTATGATATTTAGTAGGTAGAAATAACAATAATCTTCTATCTATTATACTAGCTAATACTAGACCTAAATGTCCATAGTTATACCCCTTACTTGAATAAAACAGAAAAGTGACTCTACACTTTGAATCTAGTAATTGGTGTAGACCCTCCCCTCCCAAGGCGCCAACAATTGCGATTGGTCGTTTACCAATTCCCTTGTTCCGACTGCAAGACGCACTTCGTCCACTCTGCACTTCAAAGCCCTCGAAATGTCAGCACACGGTCTGGCTTCTCGGGACAAGTTGAGCACGACAATGGCCTTTCGGCGGCCAGTTTCCGTGATGGAGCCCTCTTTAAGGTAGGCAAAAACAAATTCGTCCTCGGGATCCACAAGCTTAAAGCTCCCGTGGATGAACACATCACTGTGTTCCTTCCGTAGCTGCAAGGCGTCCTTGTAAAAGCTAAGGATGGAGTTAGGATCACTTGCCTGCTTGGCGGCGTTGATGGTACGGAAATTGTCATGCACTCGCATCCAAGGCTTCGCGTCCCCCGTAGTGAAGCCTGCATTTGGAGAGTCGTCCCACTGGAATGGTATCCGAGAGTGATCGCGAGCCAGGATCTGAAGTCCCTTCATCGTTCGCTCAAGGCGAGATTGGTCACCAGAGTCAGCCGCCTCAAAGTAAAAGTTCCGGCTCTCTAAGTCCTTGTACTCTTCCATTCCCCACGTCGCCGGCATGTTGACCATGCCAATCTCCTGGCCCTGGTACAAAAATAATGTGCCGGTCATGGTAGTCTGCCAGAGTGCAATTGCCTTGCCAGACTGGAGCCACGCCTCAGGTGTAGAACTATCGCCGAAACGGCTAATTGCCCGGCCGTTGTCGTGGTTCTCGCAAAAGACTGTCGTCCAAGCATCTGTCCCTTCAATAAATGCCTGCCATGTCTCCGTCAGAGATTTGAGCTTTGACAGCGCGTATGGCCGGTATTCGTACTTGGCACCGAACCCATTGCCAGTCCCCAACCGAATGACTGAAAACTCAAACACCATATCAAGCTCTTTGGCGGCAGCTGAGACATATGGGATCACCTGGGAAGGCTGTGGCGTGTTGGAGAGTTCACCGACTGAGAGAGCGTTGTAGGGGCCGAGCACCTTCTGATACATTTCGTGTATAAACTCGTGAATGCGCGGACCATTGCACCACATCTCGGGTGCCGGCTGATGTGGAGATTGGGGATCCGTGACGGGTGCGTCAACGAAGTCTTGCCGTTTAGAGTACTTGTTGACCGTGTCGATGCGGAAACCATCGACACCCCGTTCTAGCCAGAACTTCAGGGCGTTCTCATAGATCGCTTCACGGCAGGCGGCGTTTTCCCAGTTCAAGTCAGGCTGGTCTGGTGCGTAGAGATGTAGATAGTACTGCGATGTTTCCTCGTCCCAGGTCCAAGTTGAACCCGCAAAATAACCCCTCCAATTTGTTGGCGGATGCCGGAGTCCGTTTGCATCGTATCGTGCCGGCTTCCAAATGTACCAGTCACGTTTGGGGTTGTCCATTGATGACCGGGACTCTTTAAACCACTTGTGTTCAGTCGAAGTATGGTTGACAACCAAGTCTAGAATGACCTTGATGTTTCTTGAGTGACATTCGGCGACAAGGGCGTCAACGTCATCGACAGTGCCATATGGTGCATATATAGCTTGGTAGTCAGACACGTCGTATCCCATGTCCTTTTGAGGGCTTTCGAAAATGGGGGACACCCAGACCACGTCGACTCCCAGGTCTTGTAGGTGGTCAATTTTGGATATGAGTCCAGGCAGATCGCCCCAACCATCCCCGTTTGAGTCCTTGAAGCTAGCTGGGTATACTTGGTATACTGTCGCATCTTTCCACCATTGCGTCTTTCCGGCGATGGCATTCTTGGTGTCCCATTGCAACGACGCCATGATGAATTTTATTGATTGGGAAAAGATTTTTAAGGAAACAGAGGTGGTTAGAGGAGGTGGGAGGACTGATCAAGCAGTAAAAGCCGACTCCGACTAGCGGAAATGGCTGTTCTCCTCGTTCAATTGTGGCGCCATATTGAATTCCCCAGTGAAGTTGTTGGGCACCATTGAAATTGTTGGGCACAGGATCATTTGGGGGAATAATTACGAGACACTACGAATGCAACGACGATTATACGGTGGGAAAATAGTGGCAGAATGGCAATACATGGTTTTGCCGAGACATTTGAAGCGCTAGTAGCTGGACCTAACCTGCCCAAGTATTGAGTGTCGTGACGGAGACTCCGCAGCGTGTGGTGCAACTCCGCTAGTCTCCGCCTACTTCTTCGTCTGGTAGTCGTCTTTTCTCTGAGCAGCCTCCACGGCTCATGCCAAAACATATGCTGGGCGGCGGGGGCAAGCGGGTCGAGTCTGGTTCGTCATATGCGAGAATTTGCCTTTCTCCAGATATTCCCTGCGAAACATGCCTCCGATGCTGCCAACTTTCCCCACAAGCTGCCCTAGCAGTCGGTTAAGCTAGTCATGGGGTACAAGCTAGACTAACAAAAGAACGTCTTCATTGACATATTAAAGAGGGATTCGCCTCCCATTCTACAACTCCTCGTACAACCTCTTCTCCCGTCACCAGCATTCTTCTATTTCTTCTATTTTCTGCTCCCTCGACTGGCCCTGAAGTCACCACTATGGGTGTGGCCGATCAAGTTTCGCCGATAACACATCATGATACCCATGATCATGATGACTCCCTGAAGACTCAGGCTCTCGCTATTGAGGCTCACTATGGTGCCACTGCAGAGCACAAGATGGGCTTGCTGCAAGCCATCAAGACATACCCCAAGGCAATTGGCTGGTCTGCCCTGTTGTCGTCTACTCTTATCATGGAAGGCTACGATCTTGCTCTCTTGGGCAACTTGTATGCCTCACCGGCCTTCAACAATAAGTATGGAACATACAATGCCTCCAAAGGGAAATATGTCATTTCCGCTGCATGGCAGTCTGGCCTATCAAACGGTGCTCGGGCTGGAGAGATTTTCGGCCTTCTGCTCGCCGGTTGGGCAGCTGATCGTTACGGATATAAGAAAACAACGGCTGGATTCCTAGTCATGATGATTATCTTTACATTCGTCCTGGTCTTTGCGCCCAATATAAAAGTCTTGGTTGTTGGCGAGATTCTCTGTGGTGAGTCCCAGCCTTGCAAACATGCAATGCCAGAAAAAGAGCACACACTGACCGACCTAGGTATTCCCTGGGGTGCATTCCAGAGTGTAACCCCGGCATATGCTTCTGAAGTCGCTCCTGTTGTACTTCGACCGTACCTTACCACCTTAATTAATATGTGTTGGGTTATCGGCCAGTTCTTTGCCGTCGCAGTCAACAAGGGTTCATCCAACCGTCATGACGAGTGGGCATATCGCATTCCCTTTGCTGTGCAGTGGGTGTGGCCGATACCCATTCTCTTCGGTGTCCTTTTTGCTCCAGAGTAAATATTTTCTTGCACATGCTGGCAATAAGCTAACCTCCTTTGTAGGTCTCCGTGGTGGCACATGCGGAAGGGCGACAGGGTTGCTGCCAAAAAGTCGCTGCTTCACCTCACTTCACCAAACCAGCCTGGCTTTAAACCCGATGAAACTATTGCCATGATCGAGCACACGAATGAGTCAGAGAGACTAGTCAAGGAGGGCGTTCGCTACACAGACTGCTTCAATGGTATCGACCTTCGACGAACTGAGATTGTGGTTGGTATTTGGCTTATTCAAACACTTGGAGGCCAAAACATCATGGGCTACTTCTCGTACTTTATGACCCAAGCTGGAATGGACCCAAAGAACGCATTTTCGCTTTCCATGGGTCAGTACGCGCTCGGCATGGTTGGCACAGCTGGATCATGGATTCTCATGACCAGAGTGGGAAGGAGGAAGATCCACTTCGGCGGATTATGCTGCCAATGCTTGCTTTTATTCATTATTGGCTCTCTGTCATTTTCCAAGGACAACAACGCCGTATGGGCCATTGGAGCGCTACTGGTCGTCTTCACATTTGTCTATGACTTCACCGTCGGGCCAGTCACATACTCCTTGATCTCCGAACTGTCATCTACTCGACTCAAGGCAAAGACTATTGTCTTGGCTCGCGCTGCATATAACGCAAGCAACATTTTCGTCAATGTCATGACTAACTACCAGCTCTCATCCACTGCATGGAACTGGGGGGCTCGTGCTGCGTTCTTCTGGGCGGGAAGCTGTCTTCTGTCTGTTGTTTGGGTGTTCTTCCGGCTTCCAGAGCCAAAGGGTCGCACATATGCAGAGCTGGATACCCTGTTCGAGCAACGCGTACCAGCCAGGAAGTTTGCATCCACTCAGGTAGACCCGTACTCCAATGATCTCAGCGGCAAGGAGGAGACAGCTGTGCATATCGAAGAAAAGATCTAAGTGGAAAGGCTGTTTGTGTTTAGATGTATGTGAATAGTAAGAAATAGCGCGTTATCATTTAGCTGTCATATGTATTTCAATAAATCGTCTTAGGCTCTACTCATGATGGCGTATATGGTACAAAGAACTCCTGCAGTACTGCGCCAGGTAGAGCTTGGTGCATGTGTTTTTCCAGTAGCTCGTTGTACACAGCGCTACCTCCTGGTAGCTGCGAAATCAAGTGCCGAATGTACAGAAATCCGCCCTCTGGCAGCCCTTGCGTCGTTGCCGAGTCAGAGGCGGATGGTGCGAGGGGAATGCGAGCAAAGACATCAACAACGGCCGAAGCAATGTCAAATAGCTTTTCTGTGAGGCCAATGCCATGAACGTGCATCGATCCAATTTGTAAATCGCGGGTAGAAAGCATGAGTTCCTTCCCAATTTCAAGCGGGTAGCGATAAGTATGGTTGTGATGCATGGATGTTTCGGATAAATACCCAAGCCTAAGGCGAAGCTGCCAAATTATGACTCGCAGCCAAAGATTAGTGATGCGCAAGTTGGCTTTTTGAACATCTATGAGCACTGCACGTTGCGGCATGGCCACATGAATAGCTCGCTCAGCGTCGTCGAGCAACTGCGGTGATGCAGCTGACATGTCCACCTCACCGTTCTTGATAGCGATAAAAGATGAACCGATTGGCCGAAAAAGACCTGCTAAACACATAAACCCCGTCAGAGATGTATTGTGGACATCTATTTTTGGCGATCGGGATGTGATATGCAACGTAATAGAACGGTCATATCGGATGGCATGAGATCGTTCTGAGATGAGAAGGACCCAGAAAAGTCTGTCGAGAAGGGGTTCCGCAGGATTATCATCCCTCTGTCTCTGGTCGTCCAAAAGAGACCAAAGACTTGTTGCTTCTCTAATAAGCAGAAATGCCTGGCTGTGGTGGGCAAGTCTGACTTGACAGGTGTACAAAAAGAAGACGATGAGGCAGCGTTGAAACGAAGGCGCCGAGTGCCAGTGTACTGTTCGATGTGCTTCCAACACTGCATCCAGTAGCGCTCCTCCAGTAATTACTGTGTCATCGGGTAGCATCGTCGGGCTTGAGGGCAACGCGTTACCAGTCAAGTCAACGTGAAGGAGGACGTGAGCACAAACTGCCACCAGTACGCTGCAGGCCTCGAGATCTCGCTCTTGTTGAGGTGACGCAGCTGCGACCTTCAAGCTATCGACAAATTCCAGCGTAAGAATTGGAACTGTTGGGTAAAACAGCTCGAAGAACAATTGCGTGCATTTGTCAACAATTGGGCTCTGAGCGAGCTGGCCAACTCTTCTCTGAACAATCGCGGTCTCGTGAAGAATACTTGGATCCCACGGAGGCGCAGACGACATAAGGCATTGCTCTTGCAAACCAGCACGGACGCACCTCTGACAGGGACGGTGCTCATCACAGCCCCGTCTGAGAGACTTGCATCGCTGGCATGCTCGGAGAACCTGACAGCGCTTGGTTGTTTGCTGCGTTCCTGCGGTGCTCCTCCTAGATTTAGCATGATCCATTGTAATTCATTAGTCGATTTATATGAGCGCTACATAGCGTCGCTTCGGTGGCCTGTTGACTATGTAGCCTTTAGCTTGTTAAGCTTGTTAATGTTACATTGTTCATTTTAAATGGCGAACTCGTACCCGGGCGCGGATTTAGAATTTCGCGACCTACTAACTTTTCTGAGGTCGGAGATAACCTGACCGAGCTCCACAGAGTTGACCTGACCGAGTTTAGCCTAGCAGAGTGTTTTTCCGAAGGTGGGGCTTACACTGTGACAAATGACCACCCGTAGAAAAAAAACTCTAACCCACAGCATATTTTCAGTATAGGCCCCACCTTCGGAAAAACATTCTGCCGGGCTAAACTTCCGAAGCTTTGTTCCCCACAGCAGCGGAGCCGAGTCTCTATCACCTTGCTTCTATAGTGGGCCGCTATACTACAGTGGGGGACAAAAGTCACGCCCATTTTATACCCTAATCTTAAGTTTTCCTGTTTATAGGCGAGTGAGTTAGGAAAGTACATTTTATTAGCGTTTATAGTAGAGATTTTACTAATGTACTATTCTACTCTATAGCTATTAAAAACACTAACTATAATAACCCTATTATTCACTATAATATTAATCTTCTATACTACTGTTTTTATATTATAAATATATAAGATATATAGGTAGGGCTAAGTAAGTTAGAGTAAATTAGACACACTAGTACTAGAATAGAATATAAGGTTATATAACCTATAAAGTAATTAATAGATTATTTATTAATTACTATAACTAGAAGGATTAATAAATAAATAAATAATTATACTATCTAGAGAGTATAGTAGAGAATAGAATAGATATTTATAAGGAAAAGGATATAATAGTAGCTTCCTCCTAATCTATAGTTAGTCTACTTCTTAAGTAAAAAGTTAGTTTAAATATATAGAGTATATATAAGTAATTATTATAGTATAAATTATATTAAAAAATATTCTTTTAATAGTAGAACTACTATTTAGATTAATTAGTAGAGATTTAGACTACTTAACTATAAGGATACTTCCTCTTTAAGTACTTAACTATCTCTTTACTATAATTCTAGATTAGAAGGCTTAACCTTTAATCCCTTAGATCCTATCCCTAGATTAATAGCT
>NW_017387392.1:0-25365 GCF_001636725.1 Cordyceps fumosorosea ARSEF 2679 | reverse complement strand
ACTATATAATCTCTTAACCCTAGTAGCTTAACCCTACTAACTATTAAGCTACTCTATACTTTACACTACTAAATAGAAACAACTAATTAAAACTAGTAAGACTAGCCTAAAATAAACATAATTCTACTCTTTTCTACTAACCTAAACCCTACTCTAGCTAGTTAAGTTTCTTAATCTAAAATATACCTTAATATTTCTCTACTAAACCCTAGTTCCTATTATCTACACCCTTACTTTATCTATACCTTCCTCTAACCCTAAGCATTTTCTCTACTATAGCCTCCTATAGTAGATGGATGTTAGCCCTATTTATATTATAGAATTATACTCTCCTTACTAGCCACTAAAAAAACCCAGCCTTATCTAATATATTAATCCTAAACTTACTATACACCCACCACTAAATACCCACGTACTTATACCTAAGTAGTACAACTAGGAGTACCTTATCTAAATATACATAACCCTCCTTAAGTCCATCTTACGCCCTAGCCTTACTACACTAGTTAAGTAGTAGCTTACACTAGAAACAGTATGAGTTTTCTACGAATCGTATCTTCTTTTATACGTCTCTATAGCCCTCCCCTATCTCTAGCTTATATAACTAACTAGGATTCTCTATGTACTATTTAATCCCCCTCCTACTCTACTAGTCTATCTCCCTTATAAAACAGTATAGTACATAGCCTACCTCCACCTCATCTAGCTAGTCCTAGAGTATATTAGCCCTACGGCCCTCCTCCCTAATATAAGTGTACTACTATCCCTTAACTATAGTATTAACTATAGTACGGCTCGCCTGTGGTTAGTATTAATTACACTAGAGTGCCCCTTCTAACTTAGAACACTCTACACCCTACGTACTATCTATAACTAATAATAGTATATAGCGCTAGTACCTGTGTGTTTCTATAAAGTTACGTATCTCCTACTAGTTCATCACCTCTACGTCTATTACCCTAAGTCTCTCTACCTACTATCGCCTATTATAGATAATAGTTAACTATATAGTTTCACTATTATATTAAGCCCCTCGCCCTATCTACTAGATAAAGTTAATAATCCCGTATAGTAGTCTAGTGTGGATAACGGATATGATCCCCTTAATATTAATGCCTGTCCCTAGTCCCGTCGTGGCGGCGATCTAGCGATAACCCTTCCTAGAAGCCCACCCGACCTAGGCACTCACCTACTCCTCCGCCACTATGCCACTATAGTGTACTAGGCACCTAATCGCCTTAGCCACTGCCTTACACTAGTCGATTAAACGGCAGTAGACTACACCCTACTAGCCACTAACTATAGTGCTACTAATCCCTAACATAAGCTAGACTACTTAATCATTAATAGTAACTATGCCTAGCTTTACTATCTCCACCTTATACTAGTAGTTAAGCTTTAATGCCTTATTATAGATAGTCACTACGTCCCTAGCTAGTAGAGTGTAATAGAACCACTTCTTAAACCACACTAGTAGTGTTATTATTAGTAACACAACTAGCCACTAATACCACACAGCCGTATTAAGCTATACGAGTTTCTACTAGAATGTAGTTTCTATAATAGCCATATACGCCTTATTAATAAAGATACGCCTAAGTAGCTCTTCTTTATAAAGTATATCTAGATACACTTAAACACTCTCCACCTTACACGAGTTAGTACTAATAATAACTATCCACGCCGTCTATAGTATTTATTCTTATTCTATAATAGTGGCCGGCTCTAGTATAATAACGTCCACCCCCCTCTTTTAGGCCTTCTTATATAGATTAAGCTAGAGTGCTATATATAGTATAATCACTACACTAGTCCCACCCTTATCTATTATAACTAGGATTATAAATAATAAACTCTTTCTAGCACTAGTGGGAAGGATATACAGCCCACATTAGTCGCCGTCTAGTGAAGCAATTATACGTATACACTTAGCCTGCTTAGTGGACTTCTATATCGTACTCGGCCCTATGAGCCTCTATAGCCTATACACGATCCGCCTTTTGAAGTTCTTACTATCCTTATCGTCCTTACTAACCCTTTGTCGCTTATATACCCATTTAGACCCACTATCATCTCTAGTAAGCCACCACTATACGCCCCCTACCTTAAGTCCGCCTTTATATAAAAACTAATACTATAGTCAGCTAATGCTTTAGAATGTAGCTAGTAGCTTAGGCTATAGCCGACCTAGTACGCTAATGTGGACTACGTACCCTTACTATACAATCTTCGTGCCGTGCGTGCCCTATAGGTCCCACACGATGTTATAGCCACCCTAGTAGTAGATAACTTCACTAGTAAAGTCGTTAATCTCTAGCTCCTTACTATCGTCTGCCTCGCTGGCCTAGCTCTTAACCTACTTTATAACCAGCCTACGGACCCTTCGCCCTAACTTAATTATAATGACTCTATACTAGGCCACACCTATACGTAGTTTAATATACTCTTACGTAAGACGACTAAGTATATTGCTTAGCCAGTTAGTATCCTATACCTTAGATACGTAGTGCCACTATATAAACTTAACCTTACTTACTTCTAGCTCTAGTAACGAACATTAGTGTAGTAGCATTTACTTAGCTAGGAGCAGCCACACGATATATACTACTACTAACCGCCCAGTGGGGTTAGGTAGGAACTAGGCCACTTTTCGCCCGTGATCGTGGATGGCCTTCATCTTATTATAATCTGTAATAAACATTAGTTACCTATTAAGCACTAATACATTCTATATGAGTTACTAGCTATTATAATACTATATAGTAGCAACCTTAGGACCACAGTCTAACTAACCGCCCCATATATATAATATAGTATATAGTAGCTCTTAGAATTAATATAGTCTCTATAGCTATCTATACACGTTATTATACTTCTATATAGTGGTCGTCGGGTTAAAGACGGACGTCTTAATAGCCTATAGTACCTTTCTAGGCCTAGGCTCCAGCTATTAGTTACAGTCGTCGTGCATAAACGACTGCCTAGTGCCTTATCTTACTATATAATCCTTAATCCAGCTTATAAGAATACTTTAACTAAACTCATCCTATTACCTATAAAATAGTTAGTTAGCTATTATATTAGCCTATATAATCATATTATACACTATATACTAGAACTCACTTACTATAAGCTCGTTACTATTATAGTAAAGCGTTAACTTATCCTCACTCTAGTGAACTAATAGCGTACTACCCGTCTTATTCTTATATCCCTTACTATATACTATCTAGTTAATAATTCAGCTTATAACTATAAATGTACTAACGCACATCTAGTGTATATACTCCTCGTAAAAACCCTCTATAGTGGCAACGTCCACTTTATCTAGCGCGAGTGGCCGTCCTTACTAGTAGTCCTCTAGAAAAAATGGTCAAATCAGCCACTATAGAGTGGCTAGCGTTCCTATATAGAGCCATGCCTCTTAGTAACCCTCGGACGCTCTATAGACCCCAGCCGTAGCGTAGAAATAAAGCAGTGTATTACTATACTATAGACCTCTGACTTTACACTTAATAGACACTACTATAAAGTAAAAGACCGCTTAGTCCAGACTTATACGAGCCTCAGCTACTATATGGCCGTTGTATTCGTCCTCCGCACTAATATTACTATCCTTACTTAAGTAACCACTATCGTCTATTAGTAGTAGTTCTTTATTTCTTAGGTTCAATAAACGACCTAGTTCGGTCCTAATCTCCTCTATAATATCACTAATGTGGCCCTATTATTCCTCTATAAACACTATACCTAGTTCCTCTTTAGCCTATACTCGCCCTAGTTAGTGTGCCTACTAGTAGAACCTAAGATAGTAGTAGCTAATAGTTTTATACTTCTACTTAGATTATTCTCCCTTATTATAGCTAAATAGTAAGCTATTAGGCTTACTAGCTTCTATCCTATAGAGATACTATAGTACCTCCTTTAGTATAGCCTTAATACGCTAGCTGTAGTAATCCACCTCGCGATCTAAACTCTTGTATAGTAAGTTAAGCGCCTTAGCCTCCTACTTTACTGCCTTATTATCTAGTTATCTCTTCGTCCTCTTTATACTAGTGGACTAAATAGAATGTGTTACTTTATATATTTAGTAGAAGTTTTTACTACTAAAATACTATACCCATTTCATCTCCTTCACCTATATAGAGTCATTTATTAATCTAGTCCGCCTATTACTAGTCTCTAGCCTTTATCTCCTTTCTTTATTTAAGTTAAATATTATTTCCTTAATTATAGTGTCTATTAAGCTAGGTGGTTAATCTCTACTTAGCTAAGACAGGTTAGTTAGGTTCCCTCTAGTTTATATAATCTAGTAGCTAGTATCTCTACCCCACCACTAGCTTTATAGTAGTGTATAGGTGCATTTCTCACCTAAATTAGTATACCCTAATGTGCGCTAATACCTTATTACTATATTATGCATAATTATTAAGTATTAGCATATAGTGTAGCTAAACCCTATCTTTATACATAAGAGTGTATGTAGTTAACTATAATCTAGACGTCACTATATGCTTTTTATATTAGTAATATTAAGTAGTACTATATAATCTATAATCTCTTTTAAATCTTATCCCTTAATACTATGTGTATTATATAAGTACTAAGCCATTAATTACGTAGGCGGGATAGTAGTGTGGTAGTCCCTATAAAGTATTACCTTATACTAATCATTATAGTAGACGTGCCTATCTATAATCATAGATATCACTAGTATAGTTATATAATAAAAGTGAATAGTTATAAGACTATAGATATATAAAAACTAAGTAGCCTAGCTTATTATACTAAATAAGTTTAGTTACGTTATGTGCGCGTTTAATAGGCGCATCTTATCTAACTTCCTTACTGTGCGGTCGCTAATCACGTAACCCTGCTTACTAAACCTAACTATTCTAGTTTAACTAATTAGGTAATTAGTGGTCCGTATCTATTGACACGTTCTTACTATTAAAGCTCAGGCCACCTTAGGTGGGGCCACACTAAAAATCAGGAATGCCTAGGCTCCTAATGTCAATAACAACGGCTGCGAATAATGCCTAGGGTTATTTTAAATACGGGGCTAAACACCTATAGTAGGATTATACTACACTAGACTGTATAATCTATAGGGCCTTTAACTATATAATAGAGAAGCACTATAGCCGACTAAAAAGAGTAGGGGTAAGGCGGCTACTAGCTAGTAAAGACATAGTAACGTACCTAAACGACAGCCTAGTAAAGAAGTGCTGATTAGAAGAAAAATAGGATAATATTCACTACCACCTTTATCCTAGACGTGAATAACTAGTAAAGCTATAGTAAAGCAGTAGCTAGTAAGAAGTGATAGTGTTATTAGATAGTAGTAGTGACCTAAATATAATAGATAGAAGTATAGTGAAGGGGGAGTAAGGCTATAGCCTACTTATAGTTACTTACCTAGAACACCCACTTATAGAGAAAAGGGTACTAGTGAAAGAGGAAATTATAAAAATAATATAAATAATAGACGACTTAGGGTGTATAAAAACGATAAGAGTTCCCTTTATTATTATTAATTCCTTAAAGAAGATAATACTTAGAAGGTAATAGCTCCTAGAAGAGGACGTGTTTATATACAGAGGAATAGACTATTAGAACTTTATATTAGATAAACAACGTATTAAAATCGTATATATAGTATAGGGCGCTTATAAGGAAGTAAGAAGGGCGAAATTTATAATAGTTCTAGTAAGTATTAAACTAGACTAGAATATAAGAGATAAAGCACTTATAAAACTACTATAAGAGTACTCTGACTTTACTAATATCTTTTTACTAGAAGAGGCAAAAAAGCTACTACTACTAGACGGCCTAATACATATGATTAAACTAGAAGATAGAAAAACACTACTATAGGGTCCTATCTACCCTCTTACACTAAGAGAGCTAAGAGAACTATGTGAATTTATTAATAAAGGCTTAAGGTAAGGATAGATACGATGGTTAACTAGCTTAGTGGGAGCTCCTGTCTTATTCGTACTAAAGAAGGGAGGAAAACTGCGCCTATACGTTAACTATTGTGGCTTTAACTAAATTATAAAGAAAAATAGGGCGTCTCTACTGCTTATAATAGAGATAATAGATAGGCTCTAGGGAGTAAAGATCTATATAAAGCTAGATATAAAAGATGCGTATAGGCGGCTAAGGATATATAAAGGAGATAAGTAGAAGATGGCATTTTACTACCACTTTAGTTACTTTAAGTACTTAGTCTTACTATTTGGACTAATAGGAGTACTAGCTATATTCTAGGAATATATTAACACTACTCTATACTAAGAAATTAATTACATCTATATAGTATACCTAGACGATATTCTAGTATTTAGTAGGGATATTATAGACTATATATAGTATATTCGTTAGGTCCTTATAAAACTATATAAAGTAGGCCTATATCTAAACTATAAAAAATATGAATTCTATATGGATATAGTTAAATTCCTTAGGTTTATTATTAAACTAGGTAAGATTAAAATGGACCTAGTATATATTAAAGTAATTATAAACTAGCCACGACCTCGTACTATTAAAGAGATTTAGGCATTCCTTAGATTTATAAGCTTCTACTAACGGTTTATAAAGAACTTTAGTAAAATAACACACCTCCTAATAAAGAAGATAAAATATAGAACACTAGTGAAGTTTATACTAAACACACGTGAGCTTAAAGCGTTTTAATACCTAAAAATCGTTTTCTAGTAGGCACTAGTTTTAGTATAGTTTAATCTAAATGCCTGGATAAGGGTAGAGACGGACGTATCTAATTTTGTGATTAGTATAGTGCTATTATAGTTATAAGGAGGTTAATAGTATCCTATAGTGTTTCTATTATAAAAGCTTTAGGGTATAGAATTAAAATATTAGACACTAGATATAGAGATACTTATAATACTAGTGGCATTCTACTAATAGAGGTATTATCTAATATACCTAGTAGAGACTATTAAGGTTCTTACTAACCACCTAAATTATAGTTATCTTATAGTAAAGAAGACACTCTTACCTAGATAAGCTATAGTATTAGATAAGTTATTACTATATAACTTCTAAATCATGTTTAGGGTAGGTAAGTTAAACCTAGCTAATATACTCTTATGATAAATAGACTATAAGCTTAACATAAAAGAGTAACGTATATAATAATTACTCCCTTAGTTCCTAGACTAATTTAAGGAGAAAATTAAGGTAAGAATTCACTACACTAGAGCTAGTAGAAGGCCTACTTAGGTAGTAGAATAGAATGAGCTAGAAGAGAATACGTATTAAACTTATAAGTAAGACCTAGTGAGGTATATAAGTAAGGTAAGATCTTACTACACCTAGGAGAGCTAGGAAGGCGCCTAGGTGGCTAAATATAATAAGCTAGAACTAAGTATAGTATAACCTCACGCGCTTTATATAGTAACGCCACTAGAAGAGAGAACGCTTTAAGAGTAGCTATTAGTGGCCTAATAAGGAGATATCTTTATAGACTAAACTAAGAAAGTAGTATATAAAAGTAATAAAGAAGAAGTGAAGCTATATAGAATCTTATAAGTAATTAACCTATAGGGACTATTAGTAAATAAAGGAAGGATCTTTATACTAATTAGTATAAGATTAGAAATCTTATAGCTATACTATAATGACCTTATAGTAGGGCACTAAGGAGTTCGTAGGACTTTCTATAGGATTATATAGACATTCTTCTAGTAGGGAATAAAAAAGGACGTAAAAACGTACGTTAAGTACTACTATATGTACTAGATAATAAAGACTAGGACGTATTAACCTTATGGCTTACTCGTACTACTACTAGTGCCTTTACGTCCATTTAAGGAAATATTAATAGACCTAATTACTAGCCTACCTAAATAATAAGGAAGATATAGGCAATATAATACTATCCTAGTGATAGTAGATTAAGCTATATAATATAATATCTATATTACTATAAATAAGAACCTAATAAGTAGTAACCTTATAGAAATATTCCTATATAAGGTAGTGACTCCCTATAGAGCACTAAAAGGCATTATATCTAACTAAAGGATAATCTTTATATTAGGATTCTAGTGGAGTTTCTACTACCTTATAGCGGTAAAGTGGCGACTTAGTGTCGCGTTCTACCTATAAATAGATAGTCTAATAGAATAAATAAATTAGACTCTAGAATATTATCTAAGGGCTTTTTATAATATAGAGTAGACTAATTAGGTTAAAAAGCTAGTAATAGTATAGTTTATATATAATATAAGTTAGTAGGTATTAGTTAGTGATGTCCTTATAAGATTACTACTAGGTTACACACTAATGCACCCTACTATTATTACTATATAGATAGTGAATGTTTAGGTGTAGGAATGCGTATAAGAGTTAAAGGATATACATAAGAACGTAGTGAGACACCTATAAGAGGCTAACGAAAGATATATGAAATTTTATAACCTAAAATAATAAGAAAAGCACTTTAGTATAGGAGACTAGGTACTCCTATTAATAAAGAACCTAAAATTAATATAACCTAGCTATAAACTCGTAGAGAGGTATGTAGGACCTTTCTAGGTGATCTCACTAGTAGGGATAATAAAACGAGTATATAAACTGGACCTACTATAGCACCTAAGAATTTATAATGTATTTAACGTCTTTAGCCTTAAGCCGTATTACTAATATAAAAGCACTATAATAGAGGTATAAGCTCCTATTAAAAGTAAGGATGAGTATATTATTAAGGAAATTATTAGTTATAAGTATAATAGTAAGTATAGACTATTTAAAGTAAAATAGGTAGGATACGAAGAAGTAGAAAACTTATAGGTAAAGTGTAGTGACTTTATAGATCTAGTGCTACTTAAGGAATATAAGTTACGTATATAAATATAAAGGGTATAGAGATATAATAAGAACACTATAAAGATAATATAAGGGCGCTATAAGGAAACTAGGAATTCTTATTTAGTAAAATAAAATTAGTATAAATATACTATAAGTAAAGTGTGAGCTACTAGTAAGGTTATAATATAAAACACTAAAATTCTTAAAAACTTTTATAGTGTAAGGCTATAGTGAGGTCGTAGTAAGGCTATAACTACTATGCCTCCCCCTCCTCCTCCTCCTCCTACTTAAAGTTAGGTAGGGCGGGCACCTTACTAGGGTCTAGTAAGCTAGTAGACACTTACACGAGTTAACTATAAAGTCATAGGGAGGACCTATTATACTTACTATAAGGGAGTGTATAATACTAGCGTAGTAGTACACTATACGCGTAGTAAAAAGCTACATACGCATAGTGGCATTAGCATAAACTCCACACTTAGTCATCGCTTTAATATAGTAACGTTTTCTCTATAAAGTCTTAACGACTTCATTAGCATCCCCTAGGATCTTCTTACCCTATAAAATTAGGGACTTATCCTAGTAATGAATTAGTAGTGAACTCACTATAAGAACGGATATAACTTACTGTCTCACTATAGTAGTGTATAGCCTAGAGGGCGGTAAAAACTCACTACTTACTTATAGTGAGGGCGAGGCACTCTTATACACTATCCTAGTACTAAAAGCACTTCTTAGACTAATCTACACCTACGTAAGCTAGCTATGAATTCACTATGAATTCACTACTTACTATTAGTCTCTAGATAATACACTAGAGTAGTGTAATTAATAAGGTACTATAAGTAGTAGTGGTAGCTAATAGCGCGACTTTATAGTGAATTAGTAGGGGCGTTATAGTAGGGAGATAGGTACTTATAAACTAGTGTAGATAAGACCCTTCTTATTTTTACTTAAGTGAAGAAGGATAGTACTATATAGTAAATTAGTAGTGAATATGTATAAAACTTATACTAACTTACTTAACTAGAAATTCTAGGGCGATAATGATAGTGGTGGCGGCGGAGGACCTACGAGGGGTTAGTAAAGTCACTATAAAGCCATACCGTAGGGAATACATATATTGATTTTTTTAAAAAAAAAAAAAAATAAAAAAAAAAAAAATTCATTAATTAGTTACTATACACATAAATTAGCTATAAATTTAATAAACTATTAGAATTTATAGATTCTTATAAAAACAGTAGTAGTAGTAGAGTGGAAATCTAATATTGTGAATTAGTAATAAAAATAATATAACGTATACGCGTGAGAGTAGTGAGGGTATTAAGACGTACTAAATTTAATAATTCTTAAAGAAAAAGAGGAAAAGAAGTAGGAAATAGGGCCTTAAGGGATATTTATCCTTAATAACCCATACTAGAGCTAGTAAAGTGGCTATAAGGTTAAAAAATAAAGGTAAAAGACTATTAAATAAGGAGAATAAAGATATAAGAACCCTACACACATATAGTAAGATTATATTATACTTATAGTAAGTAATAATAAGGCCTTTTATATTTAAGCTAAGAAGGTAGTAGGAAGAAAGTAAAAGTGAAAAACATATTAATAAAAGGAATAAAGGAGAAAGGAAGGCCTAGTGAGAGAATAGTAAAGGAGTAGTGTAGAAGTATAATAGTAGAAACCTATTTACTTTAAAGATAAAGAAGTAGTGGGAAGAAAATAAGAGTAAAAGATATATTAAGTGGAAGAAGGAAAAGAAAAGAAGACCTAGGCGAAACATAATGACTATATAATAAAGGAGTAGTATAGTTAAACGATAAGAAAAGGAGGACTAATTATAAGGTGAGTGTAAGCCACTAAATAAACGGTAAAAGTGAAATCGCTAAATCACGCGCGAGGAACCCACGAAGGCCTAGCACATTTAGTACCACTATACACATACTTAATAATAGGCGCGCTAAGGACAGTGTGTAGGAAGGAAGGGTAGCCTATTAGGGCCCTATTAGGGCACCTATTAGAGCCCCTATATTGTATGTGTTAGGTGCGTATAAGCACCTATATAACAGCGAGCTGCCGCTAAGCTCTCTACGAGGAGGCAGTAATAATTCCATCTTTATAAAAATACATAAGGGATTATTACGTGACTAGAGTCCTCTGAGTGAAGCACCTCACAGTATTCTATATAGAGTAAATAGAACGTTAGGTGTTAATCTAGGCTTAGGCTAGTAGAGGGTTATAGTTAAATATATATTATATACTAGACTATACTTATAATCTAATACACTTAGTATAGATATTATAATACTATATTAGAGTTATAAATAATAACTATAATAAGGCTAAGCTTAATTATTATTATATATTTATTTTTAATATTAGTACCTAATAAATAAATATTAGTACCTAATAAATAAACATTAGCACCTAATAGATAAACGTTAGCACCTCCCCCCCCCTAAGAGTAACCTACTATAAAAAAATAACTAGTGTCTAACTAAGCTAGACTAGACTATATTAAATAAACATTAGTACTATCTATATTCTACTATAATATAATAAAAAGACTAAGGGTATAGAGAGACTATATAGCCCTAATATTAGAAGTGTATTTAATAGATACTATAATAAATACATCTAAAGTGTAAGTCTAAAGTAAGTGTACTAATAGCTCTATAGTCTATAGTATAATAGTCTAGCTAAAGATAGTGTGTGCCTTAACTAATAAGAGGGCTTTAGTTGCCTAGAATTACTATAATATATATATATATAACCTATAGTAATTCTACTAATAACCCACTATCTAACTACTACTATAATACTATTAAGAAGGGTTATATTTATACTAAGACTATTAAGGAGTTAACTAAGGTTATTATTAAAGGCTACTACTTATACTTTAACCTTAATACTAATAGGCGTATTTATAATAAGATTACTATTATTACCTATAAGCGCCTCTATAATAAGATTACTAACTATATTACACCTCTAATAAAGTATATCTAGTATAGTACTATCTAGTGTACTCCCTTTAAACTATAGTTTAAGCTATATATAGGGGCTCTATAGCCTATACTATAATAGTCTAGTTAAGAGTAGTGTATACTTTAACTAGTAAGAGGGCTTTAGTTGTCTAGAATTACTATAATATATACGTATATAACCTATAGTAATTCTATTAATAACCCACTACCTAACCACTATAACACTATTAAAAGGGGTTATGTCTATACTAAGACTATTAAGAAGTCCACTAAGGTTATTATTAAGGGCTATAACCTATGCCTAAGGCTTAACCTTAAGGTTATTAGACGTAACCCTAATAGGATCACTATTATCACTTAGGAGCACTTATATAATAAGATTACTAGCTCTACTACGCCCCTAATAAAGTGTATCTAGTGTAATACTATCCACTATACTCCCTTTAAACTATAGTTTAAGCTATGTAGGGAGGGGCGTAAGTGTAGGGATTAGTACATCACTAAGGTCTTAACCCTTAACCCCTTATAGAATAAAGGCGGCCTCCTTTAGGACAATAGTGAGACTAAGGACCTACTTAAACACTTTAGTATTAACTTAATTCCTATTAATATTATTACTATCACTTAGTATTATAGCCCTAGGCGTTACTTTAGTAACTATTATTATAACTAAGCGTTTTACTTTATTTACTATAGGGAGAAGAATAGTTTAACTACTAGGTTTATAAATAAGTAGATACTTTAGTATACACACTACTAATATTTCTAGTTTTTAAGTGTAGTTAGTTTAAAGCTATAGATATTATAATAAAGTAGTGTCTAGGATTAGTTAGTAAAAGTGCTTAGATCTCTTAAAGATATATCTTTTTACCTAAGTTAGGTACTACTAAATAGTAGAGGTTATATATTTCCTCTTTTAATAAAGACTTTAATACTTAAAATAAACATTAGTACTTAAGGCGACTTACTATAAAAATAAGTGCCTAGTTAATTAAACTAAACTAAACTAAACTAAACTAAACTAAACTAAACCTAACTAAACTAAACCTAACTAAACTAGAGTAAATAAACATTAGTACTATACTTAGCTAACTATAATAAAGAGGTAGTAAGGATAGGAGGTTACTATACTATATAACTATTAGAACTATAGTTAATTAGTATAATAATAGATATAATAAATATATATATTAAAGGGGGTTATACTAATAGTATAGTGGCCTATAGTATAATAGTCTAGGCTAGGGTAGTATATACTCTAAATGTTTAGAGAAATATAGATTAGAGGGAGTTACTAAATTATATACACTTAAGTATTATTAGTAGTTATTATTTACTCTTAAATAATAATTATTATTTTTTTTCTTCTCTAATATATTACTCTATACTCTACTATAATTACCTATATAATATAATATTCTATTTACTTTATACTACCTTAGGTTAATAATACCTTATATATAAGGAATATAACCCTACTTAGGTTAATACTAGTGCCCTACTTCTAGTTAATTAGGCTCTTAAGCTAAATAGCTAGTTTCTTTTAGTTACTTTATATATAATCTAGTATACTTAGTTAAATAACCTAATCCTCTAAACTATCTAGTTAGAAGTTAATAGCTACTATAAACCTAACTATTATATCCCTCCTATTATACTTATATATAACCTACTAGCTACTATCTACCTACTTCTCCTATAAGGGGTAATTATCTAGAGTAAGCTAGTATAAGAAGTATATTTTAAATAGTGTTTTTTAGACCTTTCTTTATATTACTTTTTTAATACTCTAGAACCTTCTCCTTAATACTATTAACTAGGGCTAAGTATAGTTAAATATAGAGTAGTAGTAGACTTTCCTATAGAATATTTAGTATAAACTATATCTATAGAAGGTGTTTATAATTTATAATATAGTATTAATCTTATACACTTTTAATATATAGTACTATATAAGATATTAAGAATCTTATTAAGTATAGGTTCTAAGGCTATTAGTTAAGTTATATATTAGGTTAGCTAGGGTAGTACTCTCTATATTTTACTACTAGAGGTAGAAGTTATATTATAATAACTCTTTACTCTTACTATAATTAACTAATAGCTTAAGTCTATCTATAAATACGTTTATAAATGTATATTAGTAGCCTTAGTAGAGAATAAACTTTAATATATTATTAGTACTTATAGGGTTAGACTCTTTTATTATTATAATAGTTATACTACTTAGTATACTATAATCTACTCTACTATATTATTAAATATAGTTTACTAATAAATATAAAGTATTAAAGTAAAAAATACTACTAATATTTAGAATATTAATATTAAGGCCTAGTGTACTTATTATTATTATAATATTATCTTCTTAATTCTCTTTTTAAGTAGAGCTATACACTTATATTTTTAAATAATAAGCTTTTTTATCCTTTATTATAATATTATTATAGAATACTAGTATATCTAGCTTCTTAATTAGGATATTAATATCTTACTATATATAGTAATAGAAAATAAACTTAGTACTAAGTAGGTATTATCCTATAGTTATATATACTTTATAGATAAGAAGGTTAATATAGGCTTCCTTTTATAATAAAGTTATAAAATAGTTAAATAAAATATTATCCTTAATTATAAAGAAGTAGTATATAATAATATTATAAGTTAAGAATCTTATTATTTAATAGAATTATACTATTAAGTCTAATAATAGGGTTATAGTAAGGAGGAGTAGCTAAACTCTAAATAGTAATATAGAACTAAGCTTAGTTATTATTAGTTAAAATTTTAGGGTGTTTTATAGAATATAATAATACTTATTTATAATAATCCTATTAAGTACTACTAATCTAATAAGAGAGTTAGTATAGTTAGTAAAGGTCTTAGTAGCTATTATCTTAAGTATTTTAAAAAGAAAGGTAACTAGGTTAGTTATACTTACTATATACTACTCTACTATACTAATACTAAGTTTATAGTATTATTCTACTAAATCCTATATAAGTACTACTAGGGGTATAATAATAATAGTAGTACCCCCTCCTAATAATAAGAATATAAGGAGTATAAATAGTATACTCTTACCTACCCTAGTTCCTATAATAACTACTATAGGGCTTTTATTAACTAAGATATCTTTAAGTATAGTAGTCTACTCTTTATAGAGTTATACCTCTATACTTAGGAGTTACTATATAGTTATATTAGGGTTAATATATCTTAGTATTATAATATAGTTCTTCTATACTAGTTAGATAGCTTCTTTATATAGATTATCTCTCTATTATTTCCTATACTATATTAGATAGTTATTTAAGAAGCCTATAAGAGAGTACTACTAGTGACTAGCTTAGTAGAATAGAGTTTATTATCTAGTAGTATTATAGTTACTAATAAATATAAGGCTATTATATATATTACTAACTGTCTTTAATATATATTTAAATTACTTATTAAATAGGTTATCCTCCTTATTACTATTATTATTATTATTAATAGTAGTAGATATACTACTCTTATTACTATAGAGGTATTAGTAGTTAATATATATTAAGATATAATACTATAAGTTAATTATAAAAGGATTACTATAGTTAGTATTACTCTTTTATTATAGTATATAGGATACTTTTTATAAGGCCTATCTCTTAATTAGTTTAACTAGTTAGTAAGGTTATTATATTAAATATATCTATAGTTTTATTACTTTCTAGGTTATAGTATTATTATTATTATCTATAGATTTATCTATATATTCTAGTGTATTAGGCTTATTAATAGTTTCTTTAATTTCTCCTATATTACTATATTCCTCCTCTAGTATAAACTATAAGAAATCTAATAGACTTTTAGGCTTCTATATAATCTACTCTAATACCTACTAGAATAGTACTATAAACTAGATATAGTAAATAATAAGTTCTTTAACTAGTTAAAGTAGGAATTAATAAATAATCTTCTTTTAAATAGTATAAGTATAACCTTTATAAATATTAATAATAATTATAATATTATTCTTATTAATAAAGATATTATAATTATATTTATTTATATAGTTTATATACTAGATACTAAGTAGCTTTAGTCCTCTTACTAGTTAACTATATATAGTGTGTATTAAGAATACTAATACTTTAAAAAAAGTATTAATATACTAACTATAAGTTTATACTACTATAGGGCTTAGTTATAGTTCTATTTTACTAGAGGAATATATAAATTATAATTATATATTAGTATTACTCTATATATAGTTAAATAACTAAGCTTTATTTAGTTAAGTATAAGTATTAAGTAAGTCCTTTATAGAGTAACTAACTTATATTTATAATATATAGTTATATACTTTCTACTATAGTATTAGTAAGAGTAAGTATTACTTATATTATATATTATATAATAATATAGAGTTATTATTATCTTAAGGATATAGTATTAGTAGTTATAAGGCTAGTAGACTATTAAGTAATAGTAGAGACTAAATAGGACCTTTAATAAATAAGAGATATTTATATAGAATCTCTTATACTTTATAAAGTATTTAAAATATATACTATTCTATCCTTAGAATAAAGAAGTAGAGATTCTTAGACACTAGATCTTCTTTATCCTAGTATATAAACCTAGGATTTATTATATTCTCTATAGTAAATATACTATAGTTCTATAGTTAGTAGATATACTATATTAGGGTTATTCTTTTATTATTATTTTTAAAGAGAAAGAACTATTTAACTATTATTTTAATCTATTTATAAATACTTATTATACTATTATTAGTTTATTCTTTATTAATTCTATATATAATATTCTTTTTAATAGTATCTATTTAGTCTAAATATATAGTTTTAATTATTATTAAATAGTAAATAACTACTATAGCTAAGAGGTAGAGAGTAAACTTAATAAAGCCTTCTTAGCTACTATTAGGTTAGATACTAAGTATAGTAATAAAACTAACTAGTATACTATAAAAGTCTATTTATATTTTATATTTAATTAATATTTTTAATAGTTAAATAATAGTTCTTTTAACTATAGATAGATAGTAAGTCTTATTCTAGTCTAGATTAGTAAAAAGAACCTATTAAATATTTTAGTAAATTATTATAATAACTATATTCTATTTATTATTAACTTTAAAAAGAAGTTAAAGTATTTTCTTTATATTAGATTAAAGGTATTATAAGAGATAGATAATAACTTATTATTTAAGCTTTATATATATATAATAGGTTTTTTTTATATATTAAAAAAATTTAAATAATTAACTTTATTCTTTATCCTTTTCCTTTCTATTAATCTTAAAAAAAGTATTAAACCTAACTTATTTAATCCTATAGTACTTTATAGTCTTCTAAATAGTATATTTAAATAGATAAACTACTACTATAATAATCCTATTAGTAGTAGTTAGTAGGTTATCTTATATTTATATTTAAATAAGTTTAATAAGGCTTTCTTTTATAATAAAGAAAGGAGCTAAGTGTATAGTAGATTTAAAATATATAAACTATATATTAAGTATAGTACACTTATTAAGTTCTTAGACTTACTTTATTCTTTATTTTTTTTTTTAGTAAATACTAACTATAAAAATATTTATTACCTTTTATACTTTATAGTTATTACTAGGCTTAACTACTTTAAAGTAAATATTAAAGTATTAACTATTAATATTAGAAGTAAAAAGTTACTAGTATTAAATACTTTTATTCTATAACTATTCTTCTTTATTATATTATATATTCTTATAAAGTTACTCTTTTAAACTATACTATTAAAGTTAATATTTATTATATATATACTCTTATATTCTATATTAATCCTTTATAATAAAAGTGTATTTTATTATAGTTTTATATTATATACTATTAGATTTTAGTTAACTAAGTTTAACTATAATATTTTATATATATAGATTTAGAGGTATTCTTTAACTTTTTTATTATTCTATAGAATATCTTACTTTCTTATTTAAATACTAAGGTTATATACTTTATTATAAGAAAAGTAGTAAAGTAGACTAAGAAAATATATTATAACTTTATTTCTTAGGATAGTAACTTTATATAGATTATATATTAATACTTTATATTAAGTATTAATATAAAGTTTAAATATAATTAAATATATAGTTAGAGAAGTTAGTCTTTTTTATATATAAAGTAATAGAGAACTAAACTAGTAGTTAATTATCTATAATACTAATTATAAATATAGGTTTATAAGAAAATCTTAGTTTTATATTAAAATTTAAATATTACTACTTTAACTAGTAAAAAATGTTAGTACCTAGCTAGTTTCGTTTTATAGGGTGGACTTCTCTATAAAATAATTATTATTACCTACTACTAATATTTAAAATAACTATTAGGGCTAGTAACTACTAGCTATATATGACTACTTAAAGCTACTTTATATTAACAAACTACTAATGTTTTTATTTATTAGTTTGTCTACTGCCCTACCTTATAAAGTATGTGTGCACTACTACTAGCCACCTAAACCTTCTGAATAATAACTAAAACATTATCTTAATAAAAGGGAAACTAATACTAGAAAGGAACATTGTAAATAAAAGAATTTTCCTATAAATAGAGGTATTTATTCCTTACTAGATTATTTCTTTCCTAGGAGAGCAAGGAGCGGATCTTACATCTATTGTATGTACCCTTTCGGTTCTCTAAACACCTGCGCAGTGTCGCTGCTTTAACCATTCGTAAGCTCGATCCACTTTTACAACGCGACGTATCTTGACGCTTGAGTTAAGCCGGGTTGGGTTTGTGGTCCCTTGGGCGCGGCGCGGGCCGCTGTGGGGATGGATCCAAGCCCGGCTGCTGTAGTAACTGTCTCTCTTAATAACAAATGTGATAATGATCAAGCCTCCTGCGGCTGGTCACTTTTTGGCGCAACGGTAAAGTGCTCCGGACAAGGGCTCAGGAGCCAGGACCGGAGCCTTTCCATGCACCGTGGGATCCAGCGACGCCTGGCAACGGGTCGGCAGCGATACTGCATCATCATGTTGCTGCCCGCCATTCAGTTGCGCGCCCCATTTTACTGCCACACTCATGTTATTGTTGCGGCTTTGTTATGATCCAGTAGCCAATAGAAGTGCGCCTTGAAAGCACCATGGCCCCGATGACATGTGGCCAAGTCAACAGTCTTTCCTTTGGCATCATCCGTTCTTGTGCTCCCTACACTAGCATTCTCCTGGACTTACGCCAGCTCCTACAACCTCACACTTACAACGCGGATCAAATGCCAAAACTTCGCCTAACTATCCCATGACGTAGCTCACATCTATCACTCAGGTGTCTCCAAAAGGGCACACGTCCTCGCCAGAATCGCATACCAGTGGGTGGAAGCTGCGCGCCATTGGTACTATATATCACTTGATCTGCTCTCCAGAGAGCCAGGTAGGGGAGAGTTGAAGGCACCCTGCGCTTTTGTCCGACTATACCGCGTGGCTGTCATCGACAGCAGCCACCACCGCTCCCCATGGTCCATGCCAACGATGTCATCGCCATCATTGTCATTCTCCATGTAACAATCGGTGTCCTCCTCAGCATCTGTCTTTGCTGCATCAGGCGTAACATCCCACCGCCAGACACCACCATCTCTACTGATGACACATCATCAACATCCATCTATATCACGAAAGTCCCGACGCCAGCTCCAGTTGCAGTTCCAGTTCCAGTTCCAGTTCCAGTCCCAGCTACAGATCCGCCTCCACCTGCACCTCCGCAGCCGTCGCCACCCAACGACGGCTCCTTCAACCTCCCATCCCATCACAGCGGGGCCTTTAACTTACCGCGTCGAACGGGCGGCGGAGCAAGTGCACATCACAAAATCACACGATGAACGTGGCAGTCGCAGAGCTGGTTTGATGTATCGACAAGGACACGATAACCCAAGATGATGGAGCAAGAAGTGTTGTTACATGGAGGGACAATCAAGAGAAGGACTTGCAAGTCAGGAAACTGGTGGATGTCGGTCACGGTAGTCCGAGTGTGCTGCTGTGCAGTGCGGACTAATTGCCACACCCACCAGTAAAATATTGCCATGAACACTTATGCGAGCATTAACGCAATAGACAACTATATTTATGACTGCATTCGTTACGGAAAGAAAACAAAGTAGTAATTCATCTGCTTAATGGTACTCGTCACCGAACCCATCTTAAGCCAGCCTACCCGGGGACTGGCCCAATCTTCACTTGAAGCTGACCTTCTTCGCTGGGCATCTCCTTTCATCCGGTGTATTTCTGCCATACACTCCGCAAAAGGTCAGGCTGGTCGCCTCCAGAATCATCTCAATCTCGAAACTAGCCTTATAAAGCCTGGTTCTGCCTCCATTATGAGGGATGGTCGGGATCGTCAGACCCTTGAGGTCAAGACTGAAATCCGTAATCTTCCATGCGTCTGTACGTTATAGGGCGGCAAATTTATGTTAGTACACGTTGGAGTTAAGGGCATAGAGCTTACGCAAAGAGTGCGGGGGGCATACTGGAGTCGTTTTTATACTCGGGCGGATTGCGCTTCTCGCAGACATAAATATGGATATTGATTAAACAGACCTCATGCGCTTGTTTGCCAGGGATGACCTTGGCAATCTTCTCGTAAGGGTAGTATCGTGGCTCGCCATTGGGAATATCATCATTCTGGTTTTCAAATAGTGAGCGTTCTGGAACCTTGACAAGTTAATAGAGACAGAATTTTACGCACCATCTTGGCAAACCAATGCATCCGCGCGACTTTGGCTCCGTCGTCTCGCATCTCTCTACTCATTATGTTAGCTTTGTGGGAGGCTCCCAATCCATCAGCGAGCGCGCCATACAACTTCTCTATGGGGTCACCGTCCTTGCAGTCATCATAGCCCCAAGTGCCGTAGTGGCGGCCAGCTTTCCTGGAGACGACTCCCACTCTACGGGTCGACATGAAGTTGAAAGCTCCATCTGGAGCGACAGTGGCTCTCCCCAGACCGTACAGGCTAGCAGTAACCGCGCCCTTCACAATAGCTGTTGCACTGTTTTGTTTGCATCATGGTCAGGCCAGTGCTGCGCGATAACGTAGAGACCCAACTTACCTATCCTCAAACTCAGATACCTTGATACGTTGACGGACCACGCATTCCAGTTTTTGCAGCTTCCTCTTCAGATATGGGTTCCGGCCGAATCCCCCAGCAAGCACAACCTCCTTCACACTGCCTTCCGTGTGGTTAATTTGATCACGGACCAGTGCTTGGATTTTGTTGATGACAATGTCAAATACATTGACACGTAGTTCTTCGTCTGTCAGATCAAGGAAATTCTTCTTAATCCCATGTCGCTCGCTTGGCTTGAGACCCTGTATCCGAATAAAATGCTGTTCTTCATTCCGACCGGAGAAGTTGGGTTTGATTCTCGTCTCGAAAGCTCCCAAAGCGTCAATCATGAAGTCTGGGTCCCAGCAGGGGTAGTCTCGGAGCTTCTCCTCAAGGTATTTCTCAAAGATGCGGTTTAGAAAAATGCTGCCGCAAAGCCCACCCGAGCCCGCTCCTGCCCCGACCAGTTGGCATTGACGCCGATCTTTCGACAGAAACTTGACCCGGAAGGAGGTGAGGTCAACAGTTCTATTGGTGAGCCAAGCAAACCAGGTCAGCCATTTCGTTCTTCGCTTCTCCAAGACGCCGAAATGGCATCCATCTTTGAGAAATGTACTTACCCGCCCCCGGCATCGCATACAACAAATGCATCGCCTTCTTCTATACTGGGCATGTTCTTAATGGCCCATATCCCGGCTGCTTCGGACTCGGGGATCAGCGTGATTTCACCACCCTTGCCCATATCAGCCCTCTCGGCGCAGGCTCGGGTCTTCTCTTGCTCGGAATAGTCCCACAGAGCTGGTACAGTGATGATGTAGTGCCTCTCCATGGCTGCAACCTGCTCAACGGCGCCAAGCTTCTTATCTACAGCTTGCTTGATACCGACCAGATAGTCCCTGACAAGCTTCTCGCAGTCTTCTCCCTTGACGGGCTGCTTGGCCGTCTTGCTGTCATACAGCTTTATGAGCTCCGACTCCCGGGCTCGTCGTTCTTCAAAATCGTCGCAAAGACCCAGCTTGAACCATTCATGGATCCGTTCACCTTGCTGGGCATATCTCTGGGCGCGGTATCCCCAAACATATGGGCCACTCATTTCGCCATTGTCGTAGCGGAGTACGCTGATAAGTGATGCGAATCATATTAGTCGTCACAATGGCCGTGGATACGCAGAGTAGACGACGACTTACGTTGGCACTTGGCCCTCGGTATTGTCTCCTCCTTCACCCCAGCTCGTCAACAGATGCGGCCCAACAGCCTATAGAGCGAATACGGTGTAAGCAGACGCTGTTGAGATGTGAGAAGTCCGATTCTTACCTCGGCAGTATGGGCATAGGCTACTGAAGTGAATGTCGTTCCTGCGGCGCCAGAAATTTGGTTACATCTAGTACAATGTGCACACCGGGCCTGGAAACAAAGCTGAACACATACCAAAATCGACGGCTACAAGAACCTTGCCGCGACCCGCAGCAGCGCTGACCGTACCTGGGTTCTTTGGTATACTGATGGACTTGAATGACAACATTGACATTTTGATAAGCCTCTAAACCGACCAAGTCGTTGATGTTTCCGTCAAACAGGAGGCTAAGGGAACGGGAGCAGGCTGAATTCGACAGAAGACATATCTCCCGCGTAACTGGGCGCCACACGGAACGGAAAGACAGCCAAATTAAAATGCGAACCACTTCGGCGGCCTTGCGCAAGAAGTTGTCGTACAGTAGCTACACAAGGTAGGGCAGGCCGCCTATGAGAAACCGGCTTCCGACAGCCACGACGCAATTGGACCCACGCGACCACGTCAGTCGGGCATCAACAATTCTCTTTCAGCTTGCCATCTCATTCAGCCTTTTCCATTGTTGAAGATCTTACCCAATATTTCTCTGCGCTGCTACCCTCTGCGAGCTTGTGCAGACACGTGGTGGGCCTTCGCATCGAGGTTGAAACCCCAACTTGCATTTCTGCGGCCCGACTGTGTTCACTCCCAGGGCACAAAAATATACCTTTTCACTGAGCGGAGTCTGCTCAAACAGATATTATTCTCTATCAAAACTCGACCAGGGAGGCTACATGGTAGCTTTCTGGGCATGATGTCTAATCCTGATGACTGGCCGGAGGAGGCCAAGAATGAAATCTCTAGGCTCGAGTTCGACAATGATGCGCTTCAGCAGGAGGTGGGTCGCTCTGTAGCCAAGATCATTTCACTCCAGGGTGAAGACGACCAGATTACAGATGGCGATTTGAAGAGAAGATTTGAAGAGATTTGCGCCAATATCGAGGACTGGACCACAGCCATCGAGGTGGAATTTCTCCAGCAGGGGCGGGAGTTCCGCCAGGTGTTCCACCAAATACTTGATGATGACCCTGGACGGAGGTTTCTGTATCGTTGGGGATTGCTGGAACCCCTCCATGATAGTGCTCAAGAAATTGGAAAGCTGTACTGGCTAGGTCAGCTCGACACATGTATCAAGGTTGTCTTGTCACGCGTCATATGGCAATCCTTGTACGCTGAAGTCTTCGTCAAAACATACCCTCCTGGAACAAGAGACGACGCTGCCAACGGACTGCATTACATCACCGACGCAATCAGGCACGGCGCGGACGGAAGACTCAATGAAGGTCAGTCGCAAGAGAACCAGCCCATTTACAAAGCAGGCTGACCCAACTGACGATTAATCGGAGCAACAGAATCAGTTTTTCAAGCGAACAAATGGAGATCAAGCGCCTTTTCTAGTCTCGCGACGACAAAATGGTTCAGGTCTACACGCAAGACGCAATTGGCAAAGATCTTGAATTCACTGCGGGATACACTAAGCAGACCTCCACTGTCCATGGACGAAAGCACATTCAGGAAAAACGCCGTTAAGCTCGAAGACGACATCATTCTGGCGGCTGCAACCCTTAAACAAGAGATGGCTTGCTCCACGCTCGAATACACTATTCTCGATCCTCGCGACTGGCTCTCTCCTCAAACCCAACTATACGAGTCGACGCTGAAAGACATTGACGGTTGGAGAGTTGTAAACCAGAGCCAGTCCGTCGGTGGCATATTTCTATGCTTATTCCCAGGTGTTTACAAAAGGGCTGCAAAGGACGGGGAGCTGTCCCCGTTGGTGAAGCCTGTTCTCATCACTTACCACCAAGATGCCGCAAAGAGTCTCCAAGCTTTCCAATCGCAAGCGGCACTGTCGACGTTAAAACAACAACGTAGGAAGTCTGAGTCAAACCTCTACCTCCATCGATCCGATGGAAAGCCAGGTGAAGAGGCAGTGCGCTCTGTAAGGCGAAGCAAGCAGAGTGAGCGAGCGGGAGGGTCTAGCTCTGTGTTGGCAAACTTCCTGCCCAATTCAATGAAGAACATTAGAAGCCGCCAGCCAGAGGACGGATCAAGATCGAATGCCAGATCTCCCATCGATTCACAAAGTGGTGGCAGGGCGTTGGAAGACAAGACCAAGCAACGAAAGGCTCAAGGGCCTACACAGTCAGGAGAGAAGCGAGCACACAAAAAGTCCTCGCGACAAGCGGCCTCAGCAACATCTTCCACAGCTACTTCGGCCGATTCGCAGAAACGATCGCTGGCCAGTATGAGGCGTGAGGATTCAGGTCGTAACTCGACAAGCGACGTGGATGTCATGCCCAAGAATATTGCGGCCCAAGACGTACCCGCCACGGTAGCGAGGGGCACTTGGCCACCGCAGAGGAGCGATAGCAAGGAGGAGTCAGGCGAGGACCATTCAAACTTGGACGACGCAAGCTCAACTGATACTACTTCTGCAAGGTGCAGACTGCCAGGCAGCCCTCACGACCTGCGCATCGACGTTGATGTTGAGGGCCGTCCAGCGGCATCATACACGCTCCAAACAGCCTTGTCTGGGAGAGGTTCAGCTTCCATAGCTTATTCAGAGTGGGATGACCCGTACTATACTCCACGTATAACACGAGATTAGAACTAGTGAAATTTAATTTTATATATAAACTACTATAGTACTTTTTAAAATACCTATTAAATAAGTCGTCTATTACTATTGTTTATACTATTAAAACTTAGTAATAAGTTTTTTAAAAACTATATATACTTAGATTTTATTACTAATAAATTTAAAGTTAGTATATTTAAAAGAATTAAATAATATATATTTATATATTTATTTATTATAAATAATTAAAGGTTAGTCTATATAGTTGTTCTACTACTAATATACTAATACTAATATACTAATGCTAATATACTAATAAACTATACTAGAGTTTATTAAAAATTTATATAGTCTTAAGAAAGAACTTAAGTATAATAGTAGCTTAATCCTAATCTATAGTTAGTCTACTTCTTAGGTAGAGAGTTAGTTTAAATATATAGAGTGTATATAAGTAGTTATTAAAGTATAAGTTATATTAAGAGATATCTCCTAATTGTGAAAGGCCGCTAGTAAGTTGATTCAACTATCTAGTTCCTATG
>NW_017387391.1:0-25940 GCF_001636725.1 Cordyceps fumosorosea ARSEF 2679 | reverse complement strand
ATAGATAAGGTTATAAGCCCCTTTTAGGTTAAGGGTAGTAAACTATTTAACTTATCCTAGTTTATCTTAAATCTCTATAATAAGTAATAATAAGTATTAGTTTTTAATTATAATCTTATTTATTTTTTAATAATTAATATATAGTTATACTTTCTTATTTTTCTTTAGTACTTATAGGATTAAATATCCTACTAGTGACTCTAATAGTTATATATATCCTTTCTATAATATTTCCTCTAAATAGATATTCTTTAAGTACTTTATTTTACTTAAAGTTAGTAGAATAGATTTTATTAAATATTAGTTCTTTACTAGACTAGAGTTTAATCTTATAGTCTTAATATAAATACTCTAATAGTCCTATTTCTAACTCTCTACTAAATAGCTTACTATACTTTAAGTATTCTTTAGGAATCTCTATTATACTAGCTTTTAGCTTTTAAGTAATTATATATACTTCTTAAGGCTAGTTATAATTTAAAGAAAGTGCCTTTTATTAGTCACTTTTCTTTCTATAATCGTATCCTAGTAGATCCTACTAAAGTTAGTCTATTCTCTAATTAACTTAGGGATTACTTACTTATAACTAGGGTATCTTTAATATAATATTATATTTTAAGATTTCTATAATATTTAAAAAGAGAATATAATTTATACTTTAGATAAATATAAAAAGTTATATAGTTTTTTAATCTACTACTCTATAGTTATACTTAATAGTTTCTCCTTCTATATTTATAAGTTAATAGGGTTTATTTTTTTTTTCTAAAGTAATTATAATTTATTAATAAGTTTTTATAAAATATAGTTTCTTTATACTCTACTATTAATTATTATTTAAATTAGTCTTCCTTTAATAAGGATATTAATTATAAAGTATATAGTACTATTAATATTTATAGTATATAGAGACCTATTAGATCCCTATTAATAAATTAGTCTTAATAGTAATAATAGTTATTATTTTCTAATCCTTTAGCTTTTTCTTTAGTTACTTATTCTAATAGCTATTTATCCTATTAGTATTAGTCTATTCCTCTCTTTATATATTCTTCTTAGTGTCTATATTAGTAATAGTCTTTTAACTATTCTATAAGAGCTAGACTATAATCTAGTTATTTACCTTTTATATTAATTAGACTTAAACTAAGTGAGTCTCTTTTTATTATATAGTTTCCTCTAGTCTTATATTATAAGGTTATAGTATAAATAGTATATAGGTTTTTATCTTTAATATAATAACCTTCTTTATTCTTCTAAAGAATAAGTTCTAAAGTGTGTTTCCTCTAAATCGTCTAGTAATAAAAGTAGGTTTCTAGATAAGGTTTATAGTCTAGAGAGTATAGCTAGCTTAGGAACCACCTATATTTAAGTTTCTTCTAGAAGTACTATTTATAACTATTATAGTAATATAAGGCCTATAAGATTATTATATATTTTTAATATAATATACTTATTATAAAGTGCTTTTTTATATAGTAGGTTTCTCTTACTATTAGCTAGTAGAGTAAGTTAAAGAGTATAGTGGGGTTAGATACATTTATTCCCTAGAGAGTAACTATAATAGGTTCTAGTCTTTCTTTTCTTATAGTGCTTTCTAGTATATAGGTAGGTACTTATTCTAGAGTAGTAGGAATACACTTAGTGTCTTCCTATATTCCTACTTCTAGTATTAATATATAGGCTAGTAGCTAGGTTCTATATTCTTAGTCTTCTTCTTAAAGTATTAACTATATACTAAAGTTCTAGTCTTTATTAAATATAGGTTTATTATAATAAGCCTATATATTAGTATTAGAGAAGTATTCTTTACTATTAACTATACTAATATTATATATAAGTATATTTTTATAATTTATTATATTAAGTTTCTTTCTTTCTCCTATAGGCTTCTATTACTTCTTTAGAGCCTAACACTTATTAGTAAAGTGTCCTTTCTTACTATAGTTATAGTAAGTTTTAACTTTCTTTTTATTTATAGTATTAAGTTCTATTAGTCTTATATAGTAACTATAGATAGTAGAGGTTTACTATAGTTTACTAGTGTTTAGTTTATTATTAAGTCTTATATAGTCTTAGTAGTTAGTTCCTCCTTTCCTTTCTTAATATTATTTATAGAGGTGATTATTAGTCTTAATAACTTCTTTAATAAAGCTATTAAATAAAGTAGATTAATCTAATTAGTAGATATTATCTTTTACTTCTTCTTTTAATCCTTAGTAGAAAATCTCTATTATAGCTTTATTACTCTAACTAAGCTTAACTATAATCCACTTAAATTCCTTTATATAGTATATAGTAGATCTAGTCTACTTAAGGTGAGTAAGCTATTAAGTAGCTTCTTTATACTTATTTAGATTATTAAATATGTTTAGGAGTCTTTCTTTAAAGGTTTTATAGTCTAAAAAAATATAAACTATATTAGCTTTAACTTCTACACTATACCTAAAGTATACTTATAGTATAGGTTCCTACTATTCTATAGCTTTTCTAGTTAAGAGGTTATTAATATAGAGGATCTTATCCTTAGTAGTAGTAAGAGTTCCTTTATTAACTTAGAGGTAAGTATTAGTTTATATAAGAAAATTCTTTATATTACCTTTATACCTATTATAGGTTTCTAACTTTAGGAATTTAGACTTCTTACTTCTTTCTTTCTTAAGCTATTTTATAAGCTAATCTTTTTTTTTATTTAACTTATTAATTTTACTCTAGTATCTATTAGTATACTTCTAGAGTTCCTTATTATCTTTTTTAAGTTACTTAACTGTTACTAAAAGTTTCTAAAAGGTCTCTAAGGTATTACTAGTAAGTCTACTTATAGTTAATATCTTAGTTATCTACTTAAGGTTTCTTATAGTAACTTACTAAATAGGATTAATTAAAATATAATAGTAGCTTAATTCTAGTCTATAGTAAGTCTATTTTTTAAGTAGAGAGTTAAATAAGTATATATAGAGTATATATAAGTAGATATTATTATATAAGTTATATTAGGAGATTACTCTTAATAGTAGAACTATTACTTAGATTAATTAATAGAGATCTAGTCTAGTTATTTACTAGAATCCTCCTCCTTATATATCCATCCTATCCTCTACTATATTATTTAAATCACTTAGCTTACTCTATAATCCTAGTGATCCTAGATTAATACTAGATTATTATAATCCCTAGTGATTTAGTTATATAACTAGTTCCTTTATTCTTACACCCTTATAAGCGCCCTATAGTTACTTCTTTAGGCCGCCCTACCCTTTATCTATAGTACTTTAGTGTATTTATAATAAATAGTTACTATTTATATAATAGACTATAAATAGTTTAAAAAATAAAAATATAAAAATATTACTTTTTAAAGTAAACTATAAATATAACCCTATAATTAAAATATATATAATATAAAAAGTAAATATACTAGTAGTTATAGTATATATAATAATAATTATAAAGATATAAAAACACTTATAAGTAGAATAGATATTTTTATAGAATTAAATAAAGTATTATATAAATAAAAAGAGATTACTAGTACTAATCCTAAAGAAGGGAGATAAAGTCTACTTTATTTATAAAAACATTAAAATAAAATAACCTAGTAATAAACTTAATTAAAAAAAGATTTAACTATTCTTTATTAAATAAAAAATATTAAATATTAATTATAGACTATTATTACTTAAAAGAATAAAAATATATTCTATATTTTATATTTTACTATTAGAAAAAGTACTAAATAATATTATACTCACTATAGATGTTATTATTAAGGATATAAATAAATATAAAGTTAAAAAGATATTTAAAGTATAAAGTATAAAAAAGAATTATTATTATTTTATTAAGTAGAAAGAATACTTATACTTAGAAAATATATAAGAGCCCTATAAGAACCTTATAAACTACTTAAGTCTACTTAAATAGTTTAACTAATAATACTCTACTTAAATAAGTCTACTTTTAATAATAAAAAGGGATTTAATAATATAGTATTCTAATTAATTATATTTATATAACCTAAGGATAGTAGCTTCTAATAAAGTCTATTCTAACTTATCTAGTTTATTAAATAACTAAAGACTATAACTAACTATAGTAGAACTATAAATTATAAGAGACTTATACTATTTATATAGATAGTCTAGTCTAATAAGGGCCTTAGAGGGTTCTTACTAAAGATATTATAATAAAGTAGTAACCTCTTCTTCCTTCTAATATAGATATTAAGATTTAAAAATTATTTAATTAAAGAATAATATAAGTATATTTAAACTATTCTATAAGTAACTTTAATAAATATACTCTTTATAATAAAAAACACTTTTTATTATCTTATAAGAAAGCTTTTATAAATATTAAAAAGAGTAAAGTATAATAATAATACTAAACTCTTTAATAGTAATAGTAAGTTTAGAATACTATTTAGTTTTATTAGAATAAGGCTTAAACACTTAGTTAAGTATTATAAGAAAGAAAATATAAAAGGAAGAAAGAACTTATAAAGTAAGACTATAGGTCTTAGGATAAAACTAATAGAGAAGAGGAATAATATTATAAATATACTAAAGTACTATAGATAAAGGGTAGGGTGGCCTAAGGAAGTAACTATAGGGCGCTTATAAGGGTATAGAAATAAAGGAACTAGTTATATAACTAAATTACTAGAGATTATAGTAATCTAGTATTAATCTAGGATTATTAGGATTATAGAGTAAGCTAAGTAATCTAAATAATATAGTAGAGAATAGGATAGATATATAAAGAAGGGGATTTCTAGTAGATAGTTAGACTAAATCTCTACTAATTAATCTAAGTAATAGTCCTACTATTAAGAGTAATCTCTTAATATAACTTATATAATAATATCTACTTATATACACTAGGTGTATACTTATTTAACTCTTTACTTAAGAAATAGACTTACTATAGATTAGGGATAAACTACTATTATATTAAAGTTCTATTATTAGTATTCTTTATAGTCTAGATTTAAATAGTAAATATATTAATCTACTACTTTATTTATACTATAGTATTATTTAGATTAGTTATTATACTATTAGTAGTAGATACTATAGAGGTTAATTATTTATAATTTTAAAAGTAACTTCTTAAATAAGACTAATTAAAATATAATAGTAGTTTAATCCTAATCTATACTTAGTTTACTTTTTAAGTAAAGAGTTAGCCTTAAATATATAAACTATATATAAGTAGTTATTATAGTATAAATTATATTAAGAGATATCTCCTAATAGTAGAGCTATTACTTAGATTAATTAATAGAGATTTAGACTACTTATCTATAAGAATACCTCCTCTTTAAGTACTTATCTACCTCTCTACTATAACTCTAGATAGTTAGATCTCCTATCTATCTATTAATTATTCTAATTATAGTAATTAATAAGTAATATATTAATTACTTTATAGGTCACGTGACCTTGCGTCCTCTTTAGGATACTAGTGTATCTGACTTAGCCTGACTCACTTAGCCCCACCTGTGCATCCTGTGCGTTCGTAACACACAGATTAGGCGCGCGCCGCCTGCTTATTCTCGACGGTCACGGCTCCTATTACATAATCGAATTTATAAGAACTTATGAAGATAATAGTATAATTCCCTTCAGAATGCCACCACATTTGACGCATTTATTATAGCCACTTAATATAGTGATTTTTCAGCCGTTAAAGCAGTAGTATTAGAAGTGCTTAGACGCCACTCTTCGTGACGGCGTACTGTACGTTAGTAAGCTAGAATTTCTTAAATTAATTTAAAAAGCTTATAAGAAGGCATTAATAAAAGCATTAATCATTTCTACTTTTAAAAAGACTAGAATTTAGCCCTATAACCCAGCTGTTGTGCTGGCGTAGGTTATACAGCCGCGAACGCCATCGCCTCTAGCTATCGACGAATTAAGCGGCTCCTCACCCTTTAATACTCCTTATACTTTACAGTAGGTAAATTCGCTAGTAAAATTAGTATAAGAGGAATTAAAGAATAGTCCTCTTAAAGGAGGGCTATTAGATAAGGTGGACAGGCTGATTAAAGGCGCCCTATATTATACTACTGCGTCTCTTTAACTTCAGAAGGCCGCACGTTAGGAATTTACCCAGCACTAATAATTCTAGCAAAGGAGGCAAAAAAAGAATCGTCATATACAGCACGGAGGCACCCTCATAACCGATAAGGCACGTAGTATGATATTCAACGCAGAGTAGAAAGAGGAAGAAGAGATTGCAGTGAAGGTTTCGCGGCGCCAGCTCGCGGCGCGACGGGCGCGCATTAAGGTCTTCAAACAGGCTGTAAAAGTTGCTAGGGATAGGCGGAAGGCAGGGCTATTAGAAAAATTATTTTCCTATGAAAATAATAGCGTTATTCGGCGGGTATTGTGTTATTAAGTTATTATTAATTCTATCTTTAAAAATGACGGTTTGAGTGATATGACGGTTTAGGTGGGGAGCACCCTCTTGAGGCACGAGAGAGGGGCGTGGCACGGGTAAAGTCTGTGTTTGGCGATAGAATGCTGACAGTAGGTGGGAGAGCTCGGTTAGCGGCCCCTGGTGCACAAGCCCAGTGTGGTAGTGCTCATCGAGCAGAAGTACCCAGGAAAAGGAAACGCCTGGGGACGAAAGCTTTTTCGGGGCTGGGGGGGCAAGGGTTTATCAAAGAATTCACTGAAGCCAAAAAACATCCTCCCAACAAATTTGTGGTAGCCTGGTGCTGGCCACAAAAGGACGATATTTCAGTGCAGGCACCTCCATAGCACGAACCCCTGTTAGCGCCAGATTCAGCGGTTCATGGTCTGGTACCAGTTTCGCTCGAAAATCGCATATTACATGAGACAAATCCGCCAGCGTTGTGCATGAACGATCTCCCCATCGAAAAAGCCCAATGTGGAGGCCAACTGAAGAAAATCAACTATGTAGCACGAGCACAAAGTTGACCTACCTTGAACGTTGCTTATAACATGATTTTTGTTTGTTTATTTGACGTCCAGCGGCCATAGATAGGAACACGATGTCGGAGAGCGTTCCATGTTTCACCAACAGGGTGGGAGCGAGGCACTGCCGCTGGCAACAGCGCTGCTGTCTCAATATACAGCGCAGACACCACGTGCGTCAGTTGGTGAGAGAAAAATAAGGTAGTATTTGGCAAAGAGAAAAGTACAGGCTGATTACTTTAGCCCATTCTGAGCGGTTGTGAAATGGTTGCTGCAGAGAGGTCAGTCTACTTTCAGCTAGACGCCCGTGTACGTGCCTCAGCACCAAGCCTTGCCTTGCAGTAGCCACAGCCACCCACACAGCCGGCTCTGGAAATCACAAATACATATTGTCTTAAGCGCCGAGCTCTGACAATCCTGAGCTCCCACTGTCCCTGTAGCCAATCATGGCTCGTAGCCCGTTCGCATGACGCTAGGATAGAAGGCGGCATCTGCATACCTAGACCCAGGTTGGGTATATTCGCCTACAAGTATTGCCTGGACTTTTATACTGAGCATGATTGGGTTGTTACACATCGTCGATGGCTTATACTTAAGCCGGTCGTCTCGCAATTCCCAGCTGTATGATGACCGTGGGCGGTTAATGATTGGCGGTAGAGTGGCCAGCATCCCCGCCTCCCCGCCGTCCCCGTCTTTCGAAACATCACGTAGTGGTCAAATGAATGTTGTGTAGCAGGCGCTTGCGGATGATGAATTAGTATATAGTCCTAGATAGCATCCGGTATAGATAGTCTGTATACACTCTCCAACTCAGCCCCGTCTACATTCATACCACTCAACCACTACTGTACTCAAAACCCTCAATGGCAAAACTGCAACTCTGGATTGGCATTGGAAAGCGCCGAGGTAACGATCCTCGGCATTGGATCCTCATATTAGTCGCTCCTGACGCCACGGAGAGCACGTGGTACCACGTCACGGGAGGTCCAACGACTTCAACAGAATACAAGCTTGTCATCCAGAACAAGCGATTTAAAAGCTTCGGTATTGCCGAGCACCACTTCGTTGGGGAAATCGACGAAAAGGACGTGAGGAAGCTGAAGTCTTCCGCACAAGGCGTTCCTGTACAGATGTGCCAGGAGTGGGCAGTGGCAGTTTTACAGGACCTAGAAAGAAAGGGCCTGCTCACGGCTGGAACAGCGCAGCATTGGTCCACTCAGGTGGAGAGCAGCCAGTCTTCGAGCACTGGCCATCATGGCATAGTCAATCCAGCAGAATCCTCCTCGAGCGGCATCCAGTGGGTCTGGGATGCCGCCCAGCAGGCCTACCGGTATTGGGATGAGAAGTCCAGGCGATGGGTGTGGCAAAATGAGACTACTCAGTAAAGTGAGGCGTAGGATATGCCCTATTGCGCTTCCATTTATTCGGTGCTACAGAGAATTGAACCGCAAACGATTGTGGTGGGCTTGGAGTCTGGCAGGCGCTGGTCACCGCGGTGTTAGCTTATGCACACAATTTTTCATTAGACGCATATCTCACCTCTATGCATACTACACACGTGAAGATGCCGCTCCGCACTAGCCCACGTTCCAACACACAGGGTGGCCTTTGTACTTCTACATAATAACACTGCTGTCTGTAGCGCATACTGCCTAATGCTATTGCTCTGTTTACTAGCCCACACACAGCCGAACTGGCACCATCTATGCAATGGCCCAAACCGTTACGAAGGAAGAGATCGAAAACGCGCCAAGGCTGTCGACGTTCTCACCGGTATACAAAATTAACCCAACAACCGTCGTCAAGACCGGCCGAATCGTCCGAATGGCTGAAGCCGAAACTATGAAGTTTGTGCTCGACAACACTAGCATCCCGGTGCCTAAAGTTCACAACGCCTATGTTGATGAAATGACTGGACATGTTGTCATCATAATGGACTTTGTAGAGGGCCAAAGTCTTGACGAAGCATGGGTGGCATACACGGAAGACGAGCGTCGGTCAGTTATAGCCCAATTACAAGACCACATGTCTCAACTTCGCAGCTTTAAAGGCAGCTTCATAGGCTGCATTGATGGCACACCCTGTCAGGACCAATATTTCTACAGCGAAAAGGAGAATTACGGGCCGTACCAGACGGAACAGGAATTCAATCAAGGCATTATCGATGTCATGAGAAAACAGGGACCGTACACATTTACTGAGTGGCGATGCGATGTCTGGGAGGATGTTATGAAGAATCACGAGATTGTCTTAACGCATAATGACTTTGACCCAAGAAATATCCTTGTTCGAGGCGCCAAGGTTGTGGCCATCCTGGACTGGGAGTTTTCAGGGTTTTACCCTGAATACTGGGAATATTGCAAGGCGGTGTCGTGCCCAGACTGGGAACACCCGTGGAGCCGAAGCCGCGCAATCGATCAGATTTTGAAGCCGTATTACAAAGAAATCGCTGTATTCTGGAGTTCTGGCGATGTTATCCATTGATTTTAACACGGGGGCTTTTCTTAAATATAGTGCATTATCTAGACTGTTATGTGATCGACGGCAGTCCTATGCCACAACGCATTTGATTAAAATACTATTAACACAGTGCCCTGCATCTAAACCGCCGTTGTATTATTAACGACTTATAGCTGTATCTTCCATCCAACTCGAGTAATATAATCGATAATGTCGTCAATCTCTTCCGGGATCTTATACCAATGCCCTTGTTCCGGATAGCATTTCCAGTTGACCTCGTATCCCGCGGCGCGCATGATTGCAGCAGCGGCCTCGCCTAGACGGGAGGGAACCTTTTCGTCGTCAGCGCCGTGGCCGAGAAAGACAGGCGTGCGGCAAGCAGTTCTCTCAGCAGACGGTTCCTTCACCGCATCCAGGCATAAAAGCTCCCGCTCAAAAGTCTGCGCCTTGACCGGATTCTCGTGGGTCGGTTCAAGACCGCCCGCGGAAGCATCTATGAGCACGGAATTCATGCCGGACTCAAAAGTAAAGAACCCGCTCATACCGATGAAGCCGCCGACGGGGTGCTCCAAGCAGAGCAGGACTGCCAGGGCCATGGCGCAGCCTTGACTTAGCCCGCCGATGATGAGATTCTGCTGCGGCACGCGCCGGAGTTCATCCCCTATGACGGCTATAATCTCGGTCGCTGATTCAGTAAGACCCTTCAACTGACGCTCTTGGCGATGAGAGGGATCTTCAATGCAGGCAATATCGAACCATTGTGTGAGCATCGATCGGCTAAACGCTTTCGATCGGCGGCGTTTGGAGGTGGGGAAGACGAAGCGGACATAAGGAAGCAGTTCGGTAAGCTTGTGGCCAGAGGACGAGACCCCAGTGTCTAAAAACTCCGATCCAAACTTCTCCCCTCTTGAGCCAAGTCCGTGAAGGAGAATGATGGTGTGCGTATGGGCAGCTGTGGGCTCCACGACAAAAAGTTGTGCCGCTGGCTGGCATCCAGGGTCTCCTCCGGTGGGGGACATTGTGTAATGACGTTGCTTATCTGATTAGAAAAGTGCTGATTGGTGCAAGAGAGAGCTATTGTCTGGAATGTTGGCAACGAAGTTAGTTGAGTATTAATAAACATTGTGCAGCGCGCACCGCAGCGCCTCCCGCAGCGCTTATGCAACAGACAACACAATCACGTGGCCAGGTTCGGTACAACCTCCTCACCTACATAGTAAAAAACGCATAAAACCTACTCCCGCATAATCTCCTTATTCGTCATTAATAACTACCTAGTCTTCCGCCTGTGTTTCCAACAGTATTAAATTCCACAGACTTATATAGTGTAGGGCGTGTGGTTATAAAGCCCTGGCGAGAGGCTAAGCCCGAGCTTTCATTAGCTCACCCTCACCCTGTGACTGAATCCAGCCCAGGCCTCATTCTCAGCCTCCTTGACTTTTCCTAAGATGTACACTCGCTAAGCACGCTGGGAATTGAAGCTCAATGCTGTAGTGCGACGTGCCTGGCGTCGACACAGCTTGCAGAGAAGCTTACAGTAACTGGCGGGCTGGCGTCCGACTTATGCGAATCCGCACAGCACGGTGGGATTGGTAGGTCTTGGGCGTCGGATGCGGAAGAATCGAAAAAGAAAATTAAGGATTTTGCCATACGTACCTTACGGAACGGTGTCTCGCACAGTCGGGGGCCGCATGTGACGTTGCAGGTTGCGAGGAAGCTGGCGACACATCGGTAAGCCGACGGCAGGTACAGCGACTTCAGCACGCAATTCGGCTTGCAAGTTCTAGTATTCTTCTTTGCTCAACAACAAGCTTGGCAAGAATACCGATGTTGTTTGTGGTACAGAGGTGGTTTGGGAGGCGTTGCCTAGAAACGGTGTCGGACGAATAGTTTTAGCGTTTCTGCTGATCTGCTGACCATGAGAGTCACAGCCCCGCATCGCTGCTGAGCTGTCTCGGTGTCGACCAAATGTAAGGTATTGGTGCCTGAGTCTCCGTCACATGGCAGATCCATGTCAATCTCGCAGCCCAAGCGCCGCTTCTACGTATCAAAGCCCCCAGCTGGAGCCTGACCCTGTCCCAGATATATTTCTTTGTGTTGATATTAAACACTCCACGCATCAGAATATACAACATGGCTGGCTAAGCCGATAACGTTCTCACTCGACACTGGTGCTACACCCGCATACTGTCGATGTACGAAACGAACCATACTAATCCACAAGAACGCCGTCAGGCCTGCGTCCGGTGGTTAAGATATTAGCGAAAGTATATAGCAAAGAGACAGAGGAAAATTGTGTCAGTGCAACGCTTGGTATGGAGCTCATAGACGACAGTCAGTCGTATATGGTGAGGTTGTAGATAGTTCGATTAAGGCTAGCTCTCAGCGACTCGGCAGGATCTTCTTTCCTAGCACATCAATGCAATACCGGATGCAGTATGTGAAAGGGAATTATATCCCTCGACCATAAAACAAACACAAAGCGACACCAGTAAACGCCTTGGGTAACAGAAGGCCCGAGAGGCGCGTCAACTCCACGTTAAATCTATTGACAGGCTAGTAAGAGCCCGACAGAGTGATCATGACTTCTTTTATACACATCGATAAGCAGAAATATCGATAGGCAGAAAAGCAGCATTGAGCTGCCAAAGACGTCCAACTTGCAGTATACTATTTTCGGCCTTCTCATGGATGCAGTTGTCGGAACCGGAACGAATCGAAGGTCAGGATGATCGTGGAAACCGTGCTTGGTGTATCTCTGGAAGGTAAGCTCATACGTCAGTAATTCTACACTTAAGGAGATAGCTTTCCGGTAAGGACGGGATACACGCAAATTCATGCTTTTCGTACCTCGAGTAGTCCTTGTCAGCCACTACTGCTATTGTCTTTGCCTCAAGTCGGGCAGGGATTCCCCTTGACATCGCCCGTATCCGAGCAAGTTTCGCATTTGGGGGCCATTTTGATATCGGAAGGCGACCAACTAGCTAGTTGTCATTGCCTCCAAGGAGACTAAGGAGACGAAAGAAAATTCGGCGAAGAACTTTCCAGCTTTTCGAGTTGTCATGTTTTGGGGGTGACTTTGGGCCTTTATGGATGGTGCAGACCCTGCCCCACAGAGTTTAGGCTCATGAGCAGCTTCATGCCACCATAAACGTACTGTCACATGACACCGCCTGAAGGGGCATATGGTTTTATAAGCCGTCCAGACCCCGCCCTCTGGTGGAGATTATACGTCATCTTTCTTTGGTTCTTTTTTGCTACAATGGCAGCCAAAACACGCACATGCTACGCTTCCTTCCCAACAACGGAAGATTTAGAAACGCATCTCAATGAACATCGAGTCGGTATCCAGGATCCGCAACTAGACGTTGCTAACTATCTTTAGAGCCACGAAACATACTTAAAAAGTGAGTTAGAAAAGTGTTCAACTCACTCGAGTGTCTACCCTGCGCAGGACACACCAGATGAAGGCAGCGATGCGTCAAGCGAAAGTCGCGAGAAAACCATACAACCTACAATCAGTAACCGATTTTGCCCTTACGAAGGGTGTAGTCGCGCCAAACCATTCGCCATACGGAAAGAACTGAGAATTCACTATCGAAAACGTGAGACCATCCGCACTTCCGTTGGAGCAGACATGCTCTAATATCGTCCTAGTAGATGTCGAATGCAATGAAGTTTGCGTGTACTGTCACGAGGTATTTCGATTGGCGAGCGCATATCTGCGGCATGTGCACTGCGATCCTATTGTCGACATCTCGAAGAGTTCTTACATGGCCCAGAGACGCAATATAGCAACCGATCAAGTCGACAAAGAACTAGCAGCTGCTAAAAATTAAAAAAAGAAGCAAACGAACGGCATCAGATACGGATATTGGTCCGAGAGAGATCAAAAGAGCCAAAGCGATTCAGGCCGGCTCTGTGGAACCTACAGTTACCAATGGTTGCCAACACCCTCGATCAGTAGAGGGACATAGCACAGCGGCAGATGCTGTGTTGACGCAAACCGGCGGTGCAGGCTTGCCAGTCCACGATTCGGCTGCCGGTGCCGTCTACTCTGTGGCTGAGGCTTCAGCAACGGGACTAGACAACTTTAATTACATGGCTCCCGTTAATAGGGTGATTAACCTTCCGCCGGCGGTTCATCCTGCATGGCCTGGATGGATATGGGATGCCAACACCTTAGGTTCAACAAGCGGGGAGATTGACTTTTTCTCAAATGAAGGCGGCGGAGTTTATGCACCAGGAAAGTAAATTATGCAGGCCGCGTTACTAAATCAGGATCAAAAGTGAAGTTAAGCCGAACTTCTGCACTTTATATGCTCGCGACCTTTTGCTTAAGAACCTCCAGCTTCGGTAGTTCCATCTTCGGCCACTTCCGAACCAGCTCTTCTGTGCCAAACTCGAACGTTATGGCATAGCCTGTCTTGATTTCGTATTTCATTCGTGCATCGAGGATAACGCTGTCTCTCGTTAGATTTTGGCAAAGAAAGGTCTCATGGTAACGTACAGTCCACCATCAGGGAAATTCTTCTCGCAAGGGCTACAGCCGGCCTCAGTAAGGGCCTCTTTCGGCGTTTCCCAAAGCAGCCGCCCTCCCTTTATGGCAGCCAGTTCGAGAAGATGTGATCGCGGGAAGTAATCAACTAAAGAACCCTTCGCCAACAAATGTACTAAAAGCGCGCGTCGCCCAGCCCTCTGGCCACCTCGCATGAAGCTAATAATATGTCCTGGATATTCTTCATATCACAACCAGTGTGCGAAGACACACTTCTCAAATATAGATGCGACGATAGCTCTGACTTCCTAGGACGAGTTAGATGGTGACCACGATAATTTCTGGCTTGGCGTACCTTAATCTAAAGGACGTGCTTACTACAGAACTCCAGGCCATACTCAGAAGAGAAATGAAAGCGCCTCCGTTCCATTTCCAATATGTGCTCACCGATCAGCAGATCCTGCATGTCAAAGAGGCCCTCTTCGTCAAGGGCCTTGCAGGCCACATTTTCAGCAGACATTATGACATCGTTGAAGCCTTTGTATGTGCCGCATTTTCTAGAACATCGCCCCTCCTTAATCACATGCATCACCGGGCCCGGGAGTATGTGTGTCCGGCGGCTATTCATCGGGCATCACGTTATCAGCATGGGTCACAAATTTGTGACCCATGCCCGGCGCAGGGGGGTCAGCCGTGCGACCCCTGCATTAGCAGGGGCACGAATATGCCACCCCTGCACCCCGCGAACATAATTTGGGATATCCACCACCCCAGTTTCAATACATCTACGGAGGTAGATCGAGCCGTTTGCCCGCACCGTGAGATCCACCGAAACGCCATCTAATCATGTCTGCCACTCATGTCTGCCACCTCTTGCATGCAGGTCTCTTAAGCCATAACCGCCTATGATATATCACAAACAGCGTGCATGCAGATTGTAGTAGCGACAACACATCTTGCACTATCGAATTACGCTAGAGTGGTAGCCAGCTGGTATCAGCTGAGTTCTCGAAATTCGTCATGCCTGCTAAAATGATTTCTGTCGGGTGAATACTATCCTACCGCTCATGTATAAAAAGATGTCTTTCCCCGGCATATCAATCCCTGTTTCAAGCAACTCACATATACGGTGCTTTGCAAATTATCTTCTTCCTCGTCTCTTCTAGTACCTACAGTACAGAAAGCTTTCAACATGAACGCAGCTTGTAACACAAGCAATTTGTTCGCCTGGCCTCCATCCTCGCCAAAACCTCTCGGCATAGCGGGTCTTCCCATCCCAGGAGTTCTCAATTCGGCAATGCCGCAGCTGCTTGCTTAGGGCATTAACAGTTACGGCCCGCTCATGCTCGTCTTTGGATTCATGGCATTTTTAAAGTCGTACACGTATCAGGCTCATGCATGGTTTATCGCCTACTTTAGTTAGTATTAACACCCATTAATACTAATCAAGTTTCTAACATATCCCAGCTACGACTACGAGCGTGGAAAGTACGGATGAGATGTACGATATGCTAATGGCATGGGTTTCTTCTCATAAACTTAACGAGGCTATAAGGTCAAGAATTGCCCGCGTTAGTGTTACTTAGGCCTACTAAAAGGGAGATTCTAGCTCTATTAAAAAGCCTATTGCCTTTTCTCTATAGGAGGGTAGCTTTCTATTCACATTTAAAGATTACTTACTCTACTATTAAACTAATATAGTAATCACTAGGTTCTCTAGGAAAGAAATAGTCTCCCTCACCTATATTAGAAGATCCAGCTACAGTCTAACTAGGCTCCTTAACTAGTGTCGATGCGAGTACCTATAGTAGAATTAAGGAAAAATCACCATATTTAAGAATCGTGGTGATTTTTAGAAGAGAAGGGCAACAAAAGAGATTCGGCCACTCTCTACTGCCTTGCTCCCAGAACAGCAGAAAGAAGCATTACTTAATAATGTGCGAGAATTTCTCAACCCGGCAACCCGAGAATAGTACCGTTATAAAACTTTCGCATATCAGCGCGGCTATCTTTTCTATGGACCACCTGGCACCGGCAAGTCAAGCCTTAGCTCTGCCATCGCAGGCGCATTTAGGATGGATATATACGTCGTCAACATTCCAGGAACTGATGATCAAACACTGTCACAGTTGTTCAGTGAGCTTCCAGACAGATGCGTTGTCTTGCTGGAGGACATAGATGCTGTGGGGACTGATCGTTCGCAGAGCGAGGGGGAACGGAAAGAGCGCAAACATTCGGTGTTATTATTAGGACTCTTGAATACACTCGACGGTGTCGCTTCTCAAGAGGGCCGACTTTTGATCATAACAACCAATCACCCAGAGCAGTTAGACGACGCGCTTATCAGACCGGGCCGCATTGACTTGAAGGTCGAATTCAACTTAACGGACTCCATCATGACGGCAGAGTTATTCAAATTTATGTACAAACCTATTGCTAGATCCAAGTCTTTGACTAGTACTCGGGCTGAAGTGTTGGCACGATGCGCTATTGAGTTTGCTGCTCTTATTCTAGAACTCAAGTTCAGCAGTGCGCAGATCACGTCCTACCTCTTACGGTACCGCGACTCCCCAGCGGCTGCATTAGAAAACGCCCGGGAGTGGGTTGCACAAACCATGCGTGAGAGACCAGACAACTACACAAACGTACCCTCTGGCATAGTGTCGAGGTTCTGCACTAGTTGCTCCTCCGGAAGGTCTAGCAGACGGCGATGAGGAAGGACTTCGGGGTAGAAGCAGGAGAAGGCTTGAACCTCGTCTCCGAAGAATCAAAAAGTCTTACGATCTACTTGACTCTAGAACTCAAGCAAAAGACCAAGCGCACAGCACCGGACCCGTTATACTAACTGAACGCAGTGTCTCTCCACCCCCACTGCTCCGTCCACAGAGTGATGCTTGCCTGGATGCCACAGACGCCGCACCTGCCAATGCAGGAAGCGAAACTTCTCACTCAGTGGCAAACCTTCACTACTCTCTTGCGACTACTAGTCCGGAAACTCGAATTAGGAATTTTAAACAGGATGACAGCCGCACAGATCATTCGGAGGGATCAAGTGACGGCCTTTTCATGATTCCACTAAGGCCAGAGCGCAGCGATGGGGTCCCAAACTCAACTGCTACCCACAAATCCAGAAAGCAACGATTCCTGCCCTGGGCGCGCTAGCCTAGCCCTGACTCCTCAACCAAATACGGTCGGCTGACTCCCGCTATTGTGAGCCTCGTCCCCAGCCACGGGGCAGCGAAATCACTGGGCTGAGGTTAAGGATACGACAGAGGTGGTTGACGAGGCGGAAATTAAGAGTAGCCGCCCTGCGCTTGAATTGAATGTTTGAGTTTACCAGATTGATACAAGGTTAATGAGCATGCTATGTTTTTTGCTGTCAACTTCACGAAGTTGTCTAGTACGGTCCGTGCGAATGAAGGTGCCTTTGCACCAATATGTTCCGCTTTACTAGCTGCTTTCAGTGGTAGTAGAGGGTGGAAAGCGGTGCCCGACTAGATACTGGACTGTGGGTGTATTGCAGCGGCACTGTACTTCGTTAATTTTGATCACTTTCCGCTTGAGGGTGACAAGGCTGCGTGCTATGGAGTTGGTTAGTCGACTATTCCGCCAGCAGGCTGAGCTGTAAATAGCTAGCCATCGCAGCCACGCCCTATCTGAAGCCAATCAATCGACTTATTGGCCTATGCTTCTTCGGGTCATTTACTATGAGGGGAAATATCGCCGATAAGAGTGGCGACGGTAAGCTTTGAGTTCACAGACCTGTCCACTTGGTGACATTCCCTGGTAGTTGTTTCTGTTTCCCCGCCATTTGTTGGCTTGACCTACAACATGTATGTATAGCTGCATAACCTTCCCATCCTCTGTTGAGAGTTCAACAGCAACAGCATTATCTTAAGTCACCACCCTCCTTATGAATCCGCCAGTCATTATCTATTTGCATCACCATTCCCCGTGTGCCAAACCATTTCGCTTCTACCATGGAAAGCAATAGAGACATAGTAATTCGCGCATTACGCGCAGCGAGTGCAGCTGTTAACAACCTTCTCGACGTCCGAAATATCAGTCCCATGACAGGGCTTTTCTCCAGCTCGCTACCCAGCTTATAGCGGAAGCCGAGATCACCATAGCGCATTATCGATGGCAGGGCCTTAGGGAGAAGGTAGAAGGACTCCAGAAGGAGGTGGAAGACATGCGGAGTAACTACCCATCCGACATAGGCGCGATAATCTTTGAGTTGTCTTTAAACGAACAGAGCATTGTTAAGAACCCACCACCAGGGGTCGCAATATGGCTGGATTTCTACACGCGGACAGTGCGGATCTTGAGGTACATTCTACTATCGAACCTGCCATTCCATTACACTGCTTAATTATACTTCTTTTCTAGGAATACAAAAGAGGCCTTCCGTGAGATATTGGTCTTAATGGGCGAGAAAATGGCTGCGGCGGAGCTTCTAGCTTTACGTAGGGAGTTAGACGGCGTTTCTAAAGATGAGCGCGTATTAGGAACCAGGGAGCCGCGCAGCGGATGCGTCCAGGAACAGAAGCAGGCGACTATGAACACAACGCAGCAGATTGCGGCACGGATCGCGGATATTGAATCTGCTCAGAACCATCCAGAGTCCCTCATACAGTTGATGTTTTACTAGCCCGGCGGAACCACGAGATTGTCAGAAGGGCGTACCCGGCAACGCAGCAGCCGATAAGGCATCCAATGATGCCACCAAACAGCAGAATTCTCAACTGGCTCTAATGCACCTACCAGGAGCATCATCCTCAAGGCCACGTGAGCCGAGTGGGTGGGCAGCTTCCTGGGCAGCAGCCAAGCATGGAAGAGAGCTCTCCCGACTTAGTATCAAGCTCGCTGGGCTGAACTCACGTGGCCTCAGGGTCGCCAGGAGGCAGATAAAAGTCTCGTACAGACCTGGTGCCTGATCCCCAAACCTGAACCTTCCATCTACACTTCCTCACTCTCACGCTGAGGACCCCGAGCTACGTCGCCGTTTTGCATCCGCTACCTTCTCAACAACAGGACTACAACCTCGACATGGACGAATCCGTGGATGCGACCGCCTGCCAGTCATAGGCTCGCACCACACCGCCAATACAGCTCCAGTCGATCGATCTTAAGTTTCATGACGGCAACGGGCTCGACACGATCGAAGAAGACACTGGAAGCAAACGTCCTCCTGCCTTAACAGAAGCATCCGCTGACGATAGCGATGCGCAGCCATTGTACGTTCAGAGAAAGGAAGCCGGGGCTGGTGATCATAGCCACAAGGCTGACTGGACAAACAGAATCCACATTAAGAAAGGCAACGTCGGCGATTCCGATCCTGCTGACGTTAAGAAAGACCGAGAGGACGCTGACGGCAATGTCCATGCGGATGACCACTCCGTCACTTTAAGTGCTTGCGCAGTCCACATGACCATTAGAGATGAAGATGTACACGAGGTGGATTCTTTTGTGTGGGATGAAAGCAAGGGCAACTACAAACATCTTGGCTCTCCTCGGCGAATCACCCCATGGTTGCACTTGAAGAAGCAATCACGGAGAGAGCGTTATCGCTCGCGTCACAACAAGATACTCGCAACGGTCGTGTGGAAGGGGTGGCGGGTGGTAATCGCCCGTCTTGGTCGTGATACCTGGCGGGGCAGCCACGGCAGGTCACTGCTCACAGCAAATTCCAAGGGCATGAAGAATTTGATGGAAGGAAAGTGTGCGGAATTTCAGATTCAGAGGATCTAGGAAATGAACAGCTTCTTCTATCTCGCCATCTGTACCCCATCTCGAAGTCGACTGATTTTTGGACTTTAGACGTTATGCTATAATGTCGTTTGTCGTACCCATCCTGCAGAGGCTCTTTTCGTTTGACGAGGAAGGCCGTAATATCCCTTGTAGGAGATGTGTATTTTATTTTGCCGTTGCCCTGATCGCCAAATTGATTAACAAGAAAATCGGCGCTGACGGTCTTGATCTCATGAAAGAATGATGGCCCAGCTGCGGGTGTTTAAGGCACAGGCAGACTCCAGCCCCATCCACCATAAAACCGGTGTCTCTGCCTCCCCCTGGTCAGCTAGGTGTCCTCCACACAGAGGCAATGGTGCCCGTAAATGAGGAGCAAAGTTTCTGGATTGAATAATATAAGAGGACCATCGATCAGTTGCAGCCTTTGGCATAATGTTGGCGTTGATTACTGGGGAGAATTGCTGATAATACAGCCAAATTCGCTTCTACTCAACCGAGATTATAGAGCTGGCTGCACGAAAACCCCCAGATCAGAATCGGGACCAGCCGGCCCCGGCAGACTTAGAACCTTCCTCGAATCCAATACGCCAAAGATGGCCGGCTTCAAACCAATCAATTCGCAGTCTTAACCGCCGAACAACCATGGCTGCGTGGGGCCGGAGGAAACGGAGCACGGCCCCACATGTCGCCGTCCTCCGTCGGCGACAACGAGCGCTGAGAATTATTTTTAGCAACCCCAGTCTAGTCTAAATCCAAGCACTGCGGACTCCCTAGAGCCATGGCAGACCATATTTATTTCATTCCTCTTAAAGAGGAAAATATGATCCTTGAGAGCCCTCTTGCGTGCCTCGTGGACATTGAGCTCACACTTCAGGAAAATCTTGGCACCATAAACTTTTTGCTGCACAAGCTCTCTGACCTTGACGAGAAGATGCGACTTTGATGGCAGACGTCAGATCATTCATGTCAGTCTTTAAGAAGGAAGTAAGCACGTTTCCTCACCATACACAGCGTAAACGAGTGATTTTGGTTATACAGAAGTTAAGGAGGGCCAGGAAAGGCCTGAAAGGTTCAGAGAGACAGAATAGATAGAATAGCTATAGGCGAAGAGCAACCATAGGCCCCGTCGCTTGACAGGGAAAAGTCTCTCATGCAGGAACCGCCTGACAAGCACAGTTTTCCTGCAAGAGAGACAGATCCCCCAGATACTGGGAGTAACGTGTCTATAGTTGTACGCTGCATAGCCGCCAGAAGAAAGAAATAAATAAATAGGAAGGCGGATGGGACAGTCTATGATTTAATAAATAAATGCAAGCAGGCACGTTGCTAGCAATCATAGAAACGGTGAGTGCCAGCACGTTCAGCAGCCCGTCGGCCGCTGCAGGGGGTGGCCGTGGAGGGCACTTCAGGTTTCCAGCACCCATCTCCCGCCGACTTGCTGGCAACCTGCGCTAGGGGTGGGGAGAGTGTGAGGATCTCACGTCAAGGAGGTGCTTAAGAATGATTCTTAAAGGAAATGAACGAGTGACTAGGTCTATACTAGATTCTAGATATAAGACATAGTGTAAAGAAGTAAGAAAGAGAGAAAGCGTAGCTTCTAGATATATAAAAGTAATAAGGGTATTATATAGTTATATAATACTATAGTAGCTTTAATATAGGATTATAATATTACCCCCCTCCTAAACCTCTAAGAGCTCCTATAATACTATAATTTACTTAGTAATAGTTTATTTAGTTATTAGTTATAAAACGTATATAATAACACTTTACCTTTAGGTATTAAGTCTTATTAAGGTTACTAAGTAAGGGGTGAACCTTTTTACTTAACTAGGTACTTAAGTCTAATATCTCTATACTTATTCTTAGTGATTTAAGAGTTTAAAATTTTCTCTATTATTTATTCTTAGCTACTAATATCTTATTCTAATCTTACTTATAGTTCGACTTATTAAACTTAGTTAAGTAGAGGATCTATATATATAGAATATAGTAGGTTAGTATAGAATATATTATAAATCTTTATACTTAGTAGGAGTTTAAGTTAAACTATAGTTAGGTTAATAATTTTAATAATTTTATATAGACTAATATATTTATTTAAAAGGTTCTTACTTAACTAATCTATTATTAGGTTCTTTATATTAAACTATACTTTATTACTCTATTTATACTTTAGTAATAATAATAAAGATAAGTTTATTTATTTAGTATATTAACTATAGACTATATTTATTTCCTTATATAGGTTTTTAGTTAGTTTTATTATCTAATATATAAATTCGTTTACTACTATAATATTAAGTTACTACTTTTATAGTAACTTATATACACCTATTTATAAGAGCTTAGGCCACAGCCTAACTAGACTAATAGTCTAGTGGCCTAAGGCATAGGGCTAATAAGGGGGTCTATAAGAGATTTAAAGAGATTTAATTTAACCTTATATTAATACCTACTTATAGTAACTATAAGGCTAGTCCTTAATAATTAAATCTCTTCTTAGTTTTCTTTAGTTACTATAATAGAGGTAGGGTAGTCTTCCTATAACACCCTAATAGACTATATTAAGCTAGTATTACTAAATTAAACTCTACTTAAATAAAAAAATAAACTATAAATAGAAATATAGCTTCTCTAAGAGTAATTCTTACTAACTAGCTCCTAAGGCTAAGGGGGATATATATAGCCGCCCTTATAGACGACTATTAGTATTAAACTAGTATTAACTTATATAACTATTTAATAAAAGCCCCTTCTATAGAGTAAAAAATTTAATAGAAATATAAAAACCTTTATAGATTAAAAGTAAGTAATAGAGTATAAACTAGAAATTAATAAGGCCTTTATTAGTCTACTATAAGCCTAGTTTATATATATATAGTTAAGTCTTAGTCTAATTATATAATAAAAGGTTATAGTTTACTTTAAAGTAGGAGGCTACTAAGGGGAATTAGACCTTTATATATTCTTAAGTTATTTTAAAATAGTATTTAGTAACCTTTATTATTAAGAGTTAATAATAATATATTTTAGTTTAATAAAATAATAGGAAAAAGAGTCCTTCTTTTACTACTATATATACTTTAAATAGGAATTAGTAATAGTAGGAGGGCTAGTATAAGTAAATAAAGTTAAACTAGATAAACTCTAGTTTACCCTTTTTAATACTATAAAGAGCTTAATAATTAGTAGGTAGATCTCTTAAATAGATTATAATATAATAGTATAAGATATTTAAGTAATCTCTATAGATTTAGAATCCTTTTAAATTAAAGAGAACTATTAATTATAAACTAGTAAACTATTAACCTAATACTAAGTTAATACTAATAAGGATATAATAATAATAAGAATTAGTATATTCTATACTTATCTAAGGGCCCCTATAAAAGGGCTATAGTACTAGTTAGAAGAGTAAGAGAGGGCGCCCTAAGTATCTAAGTTAGTATTATACTCTTAGAGGGAATTAAGGGCTTACCTTTAGTATAATTAAAATAAATATTATATTATAAAATACTATTTACTTTTAGTAAAATAATTAAATATATAATAATCTTAGGTTATAGTGATTATTAACTAAAGTAGTAACTTAGAGGTAGAAAATAGTAATATCTAAGAAAGTAGCTCCCTTTAGATAATATAATAATACTTATAATATAGAAGTTAAATAATAAAGGGGGGGAAGGGAGTTAAGTATAAAAATAAATAAAAAAATATATAAATATAAAACTATTCTTAGTACTAAGTATTATTAATATATTTACCCCCCTAGATATATTAAATAATACTAGTTATAAGTACTATAGAGTAATATAAGAGGGATTAGTAGACTTATTATAACTATAATAAGTTACTCTCTTTTTACTAAGATAGATCCACTTTATAGTAAAGAATACACTACTCTTTACTATAGTAGAAGTAGTATAAATATATATTAATATAGATAGCTAATAGTTCTCTATACTACTCTATATTATCCTAGCCCTCTCCTACCTAGTAATCTTAAGGCTACTTTAACTATAATAGTACTATTTAATTATTAATATAGAAGTAGAATATCTCTATCTAAAGAATAAGCCTAACTAGTATATCTATATATAGTAGTAATATAGTCTAGTATTATACTCTACCTTACTTATAAAGAAGAGATTTTATAAAGTATTAAAAGATAAATTCTATATAACTAGTATTAAAGTAAAGATAATAATAATAAACCTATATAAAATTAATACTATACTATATTATACCCTAGTAAAAGAATAGTGTCTCTTAGAATAGTATAATAAGTTTAAAGACTTTTTTCTAGAGGAAAAAACAACTATTCTACCTTTAATATAGTTAGAGTTTAATTATAATATAAAGTTTAAAATATATTTATATAGTATACTAGAAGAGCTCCCTTATAGGAGACTATACTAGATATCCTATAATTAGCTATTAGAAGTATATTAATAGTTTATTAGTCTACTTAATTAAGGGTGGATATAAACTAGCTCCTCTTTTACTATAGTACTAGTTCTCTTTATTAAGAAGCTAGTAAGTAACTAGTGGTTTTATATAGACTATAGAGCCTTAAACACTATTATAAAAGATAATTAATACCCCCTACTATTAATAAAGGAGACACTCTATACTCTTTTAATAGTAAAATAGTATATAAAGGTTAATATCCACTTAGTCTTCTATAAACTTTAAATAAAACTAGAGTAAAAGAAATATATAGTGTTTTATACTTACTTTAGTCTATTTAAGTAGCTTATATACTTATTTAGACTTTCTAAGGCCCTAGTAAGCTTTTAAAGATATATTAATAATATACTAAAGAACACTCTAGATAATTCTATAATAGTATATTTTAATAATATCCTAATATATAGTTTTAATAATAGAGTAGACTATAAAGTAAAAGTAAAGTTAGTTTTATACTACTTAAAGAAAGCTAGACTCTATATTAATATTAATAAGTATAAGTTCTCTATTTAAATAGTAAAATACCTAGGGTTTATTATTATAATAAGTAAGTCCTTAAAACTAAACTTAAGTAAAGTAGTTATAATATAGAATTAAGAGTCTCTAATATAACTTATAAATATATAAAGCTTCTTAGGATTTTATAATATAGGATTAAATTAAGAGTCTTTAATATAACTTATAAGTATATAAAGCTTCTTAGGATTTATAAACTTCTACTATAAGTTTATTTTTTAATTCTCTATAGTAGTAGCCCCCTTTATAAGGCTTATATAAAAAGGAGTATAGTTTATTTAAAGAGAAATAGAAGAATCTATCTTTTAATAACTTAAGATACTCTTCTTTTTAGAACTATATTTAACCCTTTAGGACCCTATAAAGGAATAAATAGTTAGGATAGACTACTCTAGGGTAGGCCTAGGAGACTACTTATTATAGATAGATAAGGATAGTATACTACACTTAGTAGTCTATTACTTAGTAAAACTATCTACTATATAATAGAATTATACTATTTATAATAAAGAGCTTTTTATAGTAGTAGCCTACTTTAAAGCCTAAGTAGTAGAACTTTAGGGTTAGTTTTCCCCCTTTATAATATTAATAGACTATAAAAACCTAGAATACTTTATAAAACCCTACCTCTTTTTTAAATAATAGATATATTAGACTAAGTTTCTTTATAGTTTTACTACTACTTATACTACTACTTAAGCCCCCTTATTTAATAACTAGATATATTAAGCTAGTAAGAGATATATAGTAACTAACTATAGAACTATTACGAATCAAGAATGTATACAAGGCAGCCGGGGAGGCGGCCCAAAGGAGCGACCAGGCGGGCGCCTGTAAGTCGCCTAGATAGGATGTAAGGTCATATGACTGGATCACTGTGGATCACAGTGAGCTAGAGGTGATCCCATATAAGCATTAGGATCACTTAGATCACTAGTGATCCAGAGTGATCTAAGGAATACAGTAGAGGATAGGTGGATATATAAGGAAGGGGATTTCCCTAGATAGACAGCTAGATCTCTACTAATTAATCTAAGTAATAGTTCTATTATTAGGAGTAATCTCCTAAATGTAACTTAAGCTACGATACTACTCATCTACACCTATAGTGCATTTAACCTAACTCACTTCCTAAGAAACAGATTTACTATAGATTAGAGAAGAGCCACTATTATATTTTAATTAGTCCTATTTAGTGAGTTACCTTAAAAAACCTTAAGTAGTTAACCTCTACGATGTCCACCGTTAGTGGTAACACTACTAACCTAGGGCAGACTATCGCCTAACTTACTAAATAG
>NW_017387390.1:0-27004 GCF_001636725.1 Cordyceps fumosorosea ARSEF 2679 | reverse complement strand
ATAGGAACTAGATAGTTGAATCAACTTACTAGCGGCCTTTCACACCTCCCACGTTTGACTATTCTACCCTGCGACCATCGTGGGCGTTCGATTCTGCAGTAATTGTATTGCAATAATGTAGTTTCAGCAATGGCGCAATTTAGATGTATGCGCATAAGTGAATAAGCGGGCATACGAAGCCAATGGCCAAGTCGGGGAAGTAATCAAAATGCTTGAGCATGTGGTGGCTATCCAGAGCGAGATACTGGGCAGAGACTCACCCATCTCGACGAGCATCGCAGCACGAGCTGGCAATTGCATCGCAAGCCAACGGCGAAGTCATGGAAAGACATCGTTTTAGGTGGTGGAAAAACAAGTCACGAAGCAACGGTTCCAAAACCCATTGACACAGTATCAACCTCCATTTATACATTACTTATTCGCCTATTATTTTTTAACGCTACACATTAGTCAAAGCGCGTTCTAGCATGTATCAGATGTGAGGAATAGCCTAATTGCAACGAGAAGAGTTGCGAGAACCGATTCCGTTATTGATAGTTGTCGACAGTTGTTGATAATGACCGGTCCACCGCCAACTAGGGTGACGCTGAGGTTCCAAGCTATTGAGGTATACCGTGCACGTTCTAGCCTGATTTACACTGTGTGGACTATAACACAGTTTCAGAATGGTATAGTAAAAGCGGAAGGCACTATTGCCCCTGACTGCAACGTTATGAAGTGATGAAGACCACGACCTTGAACAACGAACAAAGTAAACTCAGAGGTGAACGATGTATACCCGAAGGGGTAGGACGATTCTCCAAGAAAATAGATGTGGCGTTGCCCGGGAGCCACACGCGCGAGATCTATGATGAGTGGTCATGGAGGGAGCGCTCTACACTCGCGCAATTAAGGACAGACATGGCACGATTGAACGGGTATCTCCATCGCATCAAAGCAGTGCCCTCGGAGCAATGTGCGTGCGGGCAGGCAAGAGAAACGGTCAAACATTTTCTTTTAGAGTGCCCGCAATGGGCTGAACAGCGAAAAGAGTTACGAGCATGCACGAGCAGTGGCAGAGATTGGTGATACGCCGCTATTCACCGCAGATGTCAGAAAGCATGCCCATAATCACCTCAGTAACAAGCAATTTACGCAGCATGGTCTACTAGCCGGCCTCTCGCCAGACTGTCAGAGCAGCAACTCTACGGGCAACACACGCGCCGCCTCTCCAGATCCACGACTGTTCTACAATGTGACTACGCCGGCCAGCGTTTTTATATGTGGCAGTCAGGGCTCCAGCAAGAGTCATACGCTAAGCTGCTTGCTTGAGACTTGCTTGATCCCCTCAGCGGCAAATGTGTTGCCACGACCACTTACGGGTATAGTTTTCCACTACGACACGTTCAATTCTGAGATTGGTGGTAGCCCTGCGGAGGCAGCGTATCTTTCTTCGGGTCCCGACGTGCAGGTCCGTGTGCTCTGTGCACCGACAAACCGCGTCAAAATTACAGTGAGAGGTGTCCACTTCCAATCTCTAGGGTGTTTGTCTTCCCTTGCTAGGCTGATCTGACCACTGGATAAAGGAACTCTACAAATGTCTCCCCAATGTCATTGTGGAAAGCTTTCAAATTCATCAGGCCCAACTCAACACGAAGCGCATGCTCGATTTGATGGCCATGGGCTCCGTCGCAGGCGATCACTGGCCATTGTATATGCACACCGTAACGCGTATCTTGCGTGATATGCGACTCGAGCAGCAAGACTCGGGTGAAGACGGTTTCGACTATGGTAATTTCACACTACGGCTTAGGGACGAGGTTTTGATTGGATCGCAGTTAGGTCCTTTGCAGCAACGACTTGACGCACTCGAGAGCTTCATGGTGCCGCAGCATACCAACAAGACGGAGCTTGCTTACCATGCCGGCAAACGCCCCAAAGGCGGGAAATCTAGACTGACTGCCAAAAACGTTGATGGTACCTGGGCTCCTAAGGTAAGATTCTCTATCACGTGCGTATGCAACCGCTTGATCTCCTTCTCACCATTCCCCACAGCCTGGGCAGCTCACTATTGTTGATTTATCATGCCCGTGCATAACGGACTCGACGGCTTGCTCGCTCTTCAACATCTGTTTAAGCCTGTTTCTGGAGCAAGACTCTGGTGTCGGGCGTGTAGTGGCTCTCGATGAAGCGCACAAATTTATGAAGGAGTCGATAGAGTGCGCCACTCTAACTGACTCGCTCCTGTCAGCCATTCGCCTACAGCGTCATTTAGTGGCTCGCATATTTATTCCACGCACGCAGGAGCCCACCATATCACCGAAGTTACTAGACCTTTGCTCTGTTACTATGGTACATCGTTTCACGTCTCCTGAGTGGCTCAGCACTTTAAGATCCCATCTGGCGGGCGCTTCCAAGTTTGCCGGTACTATGATTGCACGCCATGGCCCCATCGAAAATAGCAACGAGGTCCTGCCATCACCTCATCATTTGAAAATTTCGCAGTCTGACTCTGCCCTGGCTAATATTTTTGCTCAAATTGTCTCTTTGCACACAGGAGAAGCGCTGTTATTTGCTCCCAGCGCCACCATTGGTGTTTGCATGGAACGACCCATCTTAGACGGCGCTGAAGAAAGTTCTGCGACGTCATCCAACTCCGGTTATGACTCTTCAACGACAGCGGAGGACCGAATGTCGGCCATGGGCACTACGTCATCCACAGTGTCCAAGGTCGATATGTCGATCACCTTTCAGGCGAACAGCAGTTCTGTTGCGGAGGCGGGGAGTGCGGTAAGAGTAATCCAACTTGGCAGGTGGCATCTTGAAGGTTTTATATCCGCAACCGTGTGACTGAAGATGGAGGTAAATCTATTTCATCAGGATGAGCCAGTACGGTGGCTTTGACAGAATTTCAAACGGATTGTTAAAGACACAAACTCAGCCCAAGGGCAGTCACTTGTCACGCACATGGATTTCGGCCGACGCACTGATGACCCAGCCTTGACACCAGCATTAGGTGGGCCGGCTGCCATCGGCTTTGAATCGGCGAGTTTCATTAGGCCGTGATCATTTAAGCTATTCAGGGCCAAATTGTATATATTGTTGCCATAAGAAATGCTTCTGAAAGTACTAATGGCTTACTCCTAGAATTAAGCTCCTAAGTAATCCTTAGCGCAATGCCCCTCTAATGCTTGCTAGACACGTATATATATGTTTTAAATAAGGTATACACTCGTTTAATAATCAACCGTACGAGATGAGACCTATAGTGATGAAAGAAGCACTTTGGGATATAGGGGTATAGCGTTTAGGAAAATTTCGTTTCTCGTGAGGTTTCTTAAGTGTGCATACGACTAAGTCATATATATTATATACGACGCATAACGAAGGTGATGCCTCGTCACAACAGGCGGATGATTAGGTGCATTGCTGCCATTATACACTTTGTGGCTTCTTTGCTTTTACTGAAGCATCAATCCATGACAATCAAGTTTATTAAAGTCCACCCAGCAAAAATCTGTAAAACCCAATTCTTTCTCAACCTCTCAATATGCACAGCGGCCACAGTAGCCACACTCATCATCACCGTGTAGTCGAGGCCGATACGATCCAACTCATCACCACTACCATGCTCAAGCTGCCCGGCATTCTCATTATCCTTGCCGTTGACACGTGTTCCATGGTTTGCGAGCCACGATTTCCAACGATCCTCGACGGGTGGAGAGAATGCCGACATTATGACTGCAATCTGTTCCCGAACGTAAAGAGTGTCGCTCCCTTCGTCGCATGTGATCTCCAACTTGCTGACTGTTTGATCCCTTGCTAAACCTACAATCCGTTCAAGCAGCCCTAAAAAGCGCGCGAGGATCTCCTGGTTCTCGTCTTGCCATTTCCCCACGCCGGCACGCACATCCTGGACGTTGATGTCACGAAAGACGCCCTGCTCATGATAGGCAAGGATCAGGGTTGGCGTCTGCCGGAGCCAGAGACGGGGCATCTCGCCGGCGATGATCTTGGCCTCCTCGGCTTTTCGGCGGACACTGCGGGTTTTGAGGTCAAAAGTGGCTCGAGGCGGAACCGTACGGCCGCCGTCGGAGATGGTCAGCGAAATTTTGGATGATGGGACTTTGAGAGAGACAGAAAGGGACGCGATCAAGTCGTCGACTGAGACTGCAGCTACTGCCTTCTTGCTGTTGGCGTCTTTGGATGACGATGCACTAACATGATCGGGGAAATAGCCATCGCCTTCGAACCGCACAGGGAGAGTCAAGCCACCAAAGTGGTACTTGAGGATGCGCTGGTGGGAGGTCGAGCCTCGCACTGACTTGTCCCAGGTAGTGTAGGTTTCCGGAAAAGTATGACCGTAGCCGAGAACATCTTGAATGATTTCCCGCGACGACTTTTCGCGACGAATGAAGTGTACAGTAGTATCGACCACCTCAACTAGGATTCGAAAGCTCGCACTCTCGCCTCTTGTAAAACGGAGGAGGTTTCCCAGGGTACTGGCGCAGCCAAAGACATCAACCGGACACGAGTATGAGGCCTTGTCCGCGTCCGAACTCATCTTCATGATTGCCTCGACTGACGCCTCTAGCGGAAAGTCTGGATAGTGAGCTGCATTTTTATCTCGATAGTAGGTTCCCGAATCCTGCTCGAGCTTGCGAGGCTGATCAAGAGGCGTCCATTTGGGGGGCATGCCTGTGTCACTGGTCAGTGACTTTGGGGTCGCGCGCGAATGTTGTTGCTGATATTGATGACACTTACCAGGAACAGTGATGTGTGCATCAGCCTTGTCCAGCCAGTTGAACGAAGCGATTGTCTCAACATCGGTGATTCCAAGAGTTTTCCCAGCGGAAACAGTGCGAGGAAGATCACTGGCAAGAAATTGCCCAACGACGAGGCCCAGAGGGGCAGGCGGCACCAATTCAGCGGCTGTCGCCCTGCCAACCTTGCCACCACGGGAACCACGAGAAGAGGCCCCGCGACCGCGAGGAAAACGAGACAAGTTTTTGTGATTCATATTTGCCTCTTTGTCGGATGGAAGAAAGGCGCTCTGTTTGCCGGTGCGTCTGTAATAGAGTGGGCAGCCAAGCCGAAGCAATGACAAGACGCACGTGAGAGGGGAGAGGGGACAGAAGAAAGTGAATACTAAAAGCGTAGAGACCAATTTCGGTGAATGTTACGCGCCCAATTACAAACCAAACGGGGTCAATAAGGCAGCCATGTATGCGTTGCAAGACCTGCAGGCGCCCGACCGGTCCAGTCACAATGCAGCACATACCTGTACGCCACCCGTCACAACCTGTCTGCCAATGTCTACCTTTCCCACATGACTACAAACGAAAACAACTTTTCATCATTGAACTACTTTGCAAAGTTACTCAAGTCTACCAGTCCGTTGAAAACATACAGCTTGGTGTCCTTGATCACGATAAAAGCAATGGCGAGTGATGGTGTACGTGCCGTCCGTCTGAAAAGAATTTTCAATTCTTTTCTACACGGAAAACGATCGGTATCAACTACTCACGAAGCGGAAGTATTCTTCGAAGCTGCAAGAGTCCAAATATCTCCATCAGCGTGTTTAGAGGCCATCCTTGCGAGCCCATCTGGCCTTGCCGTCGTCAAATCCAGCGTGCGAGCCAGTGCCAGTCTCCAATTCATCTCTGACCATGTCCTGCCGTTTTTGCAATACATTTGCCAGACCGAGGCTAAGGCTCTATGTGAGGGAGCGCTCCTATACCAGCTTATGGTTGCTGCTTGGCAGCCGCCAACTGCATGGAATGCCATCCAGAAGCACTACGTCGCTGGTAGCTTTGCCGAAAAGGACGCAGAAGCTTTTGCAGGGCTATGTTTTGAGATCGTCACCTATCCTGGACCGGAGCTCGCTGGGATGACCAGAAACATTGAAAACGCCATCAACACACGTCCGTTTACGACAAGTCCCGGTTACAAGACACGCGAACTTGGCTACCGCATCCACAAGGTTCTTCAGACAAGATCCTCGTCCAACAACTTAGACGATGTTGACGGCCCTGGAGGGAGACACGACAACGATTTCACAGATTTCCGACAGATTTCCATCTACCCAAGCAGCGATGAGCTCTCTTCGACAATCCCACCATTCTATCGACAGGCTGTCGAAGTATCACAGTCTGATCCGGCTCGGAGGACTGCCAGGCACCTTGACAACCAGTTCCGTCTTCTCCGCGAGGACATGCTGGCAGAGCTTCGTGACGATATTTCAATTGCCACAGGAAAACGAAAAGGCAAGAGGCGAAGCCAAATCCTAAAACAGCTCGTGCCGGTTAGCATCGACACGGGTGATGAGGTGCGAGCCCGGCAGTGCGCCCTTCAAGTCAGCGTCGGTTCCGGGCTCGAGAAGCTTACCAAGCTGCCAGTTGCCGAGCGAAAGAAGTTTTTAACTGAAAACCGAAGCTTCTTGCCCCATCAGGCATTTGGAGCCATCTCCTCGAACTACACTATTATTGGTTTTGCCTTTGCGGTCCGCAACATTGACGACCTCGTCAGAGACCCTCCACTGCTCAGTCTCTCATTCTGTTCCTCTGAAACCATGGAGAAGGCCTTGAGCAACGCTGTGCAGTCGCAGAGTTTGGAGTTCATCCTAATGGACACTCCTGTATTTGCATATGAACCTGTCCTCCGACGCCTTCAAGAAATCACGGAGCTGCCACTCGACAAGCCTCTACTGCAGATGGAGGATGGCAATGCGGAGCAGAGGTTTGAGATACCCACAAAACTGCAAGCCGAGATTCAGAAAATTAGAGAACACAACCCTGAGGGGATCCAGTTGAAGATTGCAGGCCGAAGCTACCAGATAGACGCAGCGCAGGCTCGCGCTCTAGTAACGGCATTACAGAACCCGCTTGCGGTAATCCAAGGACCACCTGGTGAGCTAGAACATTGATGCCATCAGTTTATTCCGAAATGAGCCAGATTATTAACTATTTGGTTCCTAAATACAGGCACGGGAAAGTCTTTTGTGGGTGCCCTCGCAGCCAAGCTGCTTCTTCAAGGTTCGCCCGGGCGGATCCTCGTCCTCTCCTACACGAACCACGCACTCGATCAATTCCTGGAAGATCTCTTGAACATAGAAATTGACGAAAGAACTATAACACGACTTGGATCAAAATCTTCAGCCGCCACAGCCAAGCTGTCCTTTGACTTGCAGGCGCGCGAATGCCAATCTGGAATCTCCCGGCACGGAAGGTTGCTTTACGCGCTTAAAGACGAGCTCAGGAGTCTTCGAGTCGATGTCGAAAACGCATTTGACAAGGTCGCCAAGCGATCCCCCTCCCTAGAAGAGATCATTGACTATCTTGAGCTCGCTCACCAGGGTGAGGAATCAATCCACGAAATCCACTGGTTGACCAATATATTGACCTCAACACGCGTCAACGTCAACCCACGACTTGAATTGTTACATAATCAACCAATCCACGGTGCTGCGCATTTTGATGGACGATATGGATGGATTGACCAGTCGTCCAGCATCGCGAGAAACGGAAGCTCTGCTGCAGGGTAAGAGGCCAACCTAAGTCGCTCGCTGGGGCCGACGTAACACTAGTTGTCGGCACTATCCACCCACTACAGTACGGCGGGCGCGCCTTGTCGCGTCCTGCGACGCGTCGCCATTTTAGGCCACCTGCAACACGAGGCGACTGGCAGCTGAAACATGGCCGAGCCAGTAACTACCAACATCGAACCTAAAACACCAGCTAGCGATGATACCCCGCACGATGCTTTACTGCTCCCGAGGCTTGCCCTTCTAGACGCGGGAAAAATTCCTTTGACATCCTGGACGCCATCCTCAGATGAGGAGCAGCGCATATTCCGCGTCTGGAAGGGCTTCACACTAGCCGAACGAACCAAGGATACGGTGTCTTGGATATGGGACTACGGCGTTGAGATTCAATCAGAAGCGTCCAGGCGATGGATCTGCATGCCGTGCGTGCGCCAAAAAGCATCATCACCACAGTCATACGAATCAAGAGGCACACAGAATGCCGAGCACCACCTCTGGAAGTCTCACGGCTACTGGGATCCGTCAGGACGACGACGAACGCCACTGCAGACGAAAGAGGGAAGGAAAGCCTTCGCATCGATCACAGACCTCATGGGCCTCAAACGTTTGGAGCCTAACGACCAGGCCCTGGCGAACAACCTAATCCGACGATTCGATCAAGCCGAGTTCCAGAAGCTGGTGGTGAACTGGATAGTAGAGAGCCAGCAGTCATTCAGGCAGGTCGAACATCCACGTCTGCGACAAATATTCGAATACCTGAATCCTGCGGTGCGTATCAAGGATGCGCATGTTACTGCTAAGACTATCCAGAGCTTGGCTATTCAGCAGTTCGAGCGCCATCGCGATGCCGTTCAGCATGCATTGAGGAGGTCTCCGGGCCAGATACATATCGCTTTCGATGGCGCGAGGACCAGAAACCGTCACGCATTATACGGCGTGACGGCTGTCTTCCGAGATGAGGACAACCAACTCCGAAAGCTTGTCCTGGGCATTCCGGAGCTGGTGGAACGACACTCCGGCGAGAATATCGCTGCTGAGATCCTTGACATTATTCGCTCCTTCGGCATCGAGGACAAAGTGGGTTACTTCACCCTCGACAATGCAGCGAACAACGACACGGCGATGCGCGAGATCGCGCAAGAGTTGCACTTCGATCCGGTGCGACGGCGCGTTCGATGCGTTGGCCACATTCTCAATCTCGTCGTCAAGTCCCTTCTGTTTGGAAAAGATGTCGAGGCGTTTGAGGACACCGTCGCGAAGGGCGAAGCACTGGCAAGGGCAGCGCACGACACGTGGATGCGGAGAGGCCCCGTCGGCAAAGCTCACAACTTTGCCATTTGGGTCCATCGGTCGGATGTTCTGACGCAGTTGCTTCGCCAAATCCAACAAGACTCGTATGCGGCAGCTGACGACGCCGAAGTTGGGAAGCAACGGCCAGTCGACGTGGTTATTGACAACGATACCAGATGGCTATCCCAATACTACATGATCAAGCGGCTGTTGCGACTGCAGCCTTTCTATGAAGAGTTCATTGCTAAAGCAAAGAGAATCTTCCGAGATGGCCGGAGAGGAGAGGTAGGCCGGAGGTTTCCTCCTTGTCTTGAGGAGTCAAGCTTCCTCACCGAGAACGATTGGGCGGTGCTCAGGACTTTTGACGAGATCCTCTCGGACTTCCACGTGGTTGTACAAGCGCTCCAGGGCGATGGGCAGCCGCGTTGTCGCGCCTCCGGCATACGAGAGACCTTCGGTTCGATGACTGACGTGCTAGAGGCATTTGAGTTCCTTCTGAGCAAGCTGGAAGACGCAAAGTCGCAGATCGAGACGCATCCCGAGCCGGAGCATTTTGGCATTAACGTCAATCTTGGCTGGATGAAGCTGGACAAGTACTATAATACCTTGAGAGACACGCCGGTCTACTACGCTGCCGCTGCTTTGCATCCTGGGCTGCGATGGACTTATTTTGACGAGATTTGGGGCCGGCACCACCCGGAATGGGTTGAAGAAGCGAAGCAGATTGTGCAGCAGCTCTGGAGCAATGAATATAGTAACCTGCAAATCACAGTCGCATCCACTGCCGATGGGCCAGCGCTAAAAAAGCAGAAGACTGTGCTGTCCTCATTTGATAGGTACCGTAATAGACACCGGCAAAGCAATGCACCCACTGCCGGAGCAGATGAATACGCACGCTGGCAAGCTAGCATGTCGGAGCTGGACAGAGATGTGGCTGACCCGGTGGAGTATTGGCACCTGAAGAGATTCGAGTATCCTAAGCTGTCTCGAATGGCACTTGATGTGATGACAGTGCCGGCCATGAGCGCAGAGTGCGAGAGGCTGTTCTCGGCAGCAGGGCTAATGGTTACTCCGCTGCGGAACAGGATGGATGCAGGAACAATTGGACTTATCCAAACCTTACGCTCGTGGCTACGCGCGGGAATAATCAAGGATGTTGACAATATACTGCTGGACAGGGCTGTATCAATGGGGCTTGGGGAGGATTGCTCAACGGAGGAGTTTCGAGGATGAGGCGGGGTAAGGGGGTTTCACGATAGCTTCAAAATTACTCAATTAGGAAATCGATGTGGAGACGACATGGGTCCTCAATATTGTGGCCATCAACCCACGAGAAGGCTTCGTGGACTCAACCCACGACAGCGCTGCTGAGTAAGCTGTCAATTCCATCCACGACAAGCACTCGTGGACGTGGGTGGATTGATTCCTCACCCTGTCGCTCACGACCAAGAGTCGCAGCTTTTCTGGCGTGCATTCCAGATACCGCGTGAAGAGGACGGGTTTACAATCACTGGCCGAAATGGTGTGGCGATGCAGACTGGCTATCTCCTCGACCGATGGCAGAGTAACAAAGGGCCAGGAAATCTGTCGCGAGAGGTTTATGCAGACTGCCGGGAAATTTGGAAGTACAACAAGGAACAGAGACTTGCCTGGATTCGCAAGTGGACCGAGGCCATTCGGGAAGAGCACATTGAAGCTCTACACGGCTACATCGAACGGTTCAACGACACACAGACCAAGATTGACTCCCTGTTCAATGAATCACGATGCTCCTTCATCAAGACAAAAAGGATCATTGGATGCACGACCACTGCCGCAGCCAAGTACTCATCTTTGATCAAGGCGGCCAAGCCCGACTACATTTTGGTCGAGGAAGCTGGTGAAATCCTGGAAGCTCATGTTCTCACAGCTCTGAGCACCTCGACGAAAGGCCTGATTCTGATTGGAGATCACGAACAGCTACGGCCCAAGTGCAAAAATTACGCCTTGAGTGTTGAGAAAGGTGCCGGATACGATCTCAACAGGTCCCTCTTCGAGAGACTCATCTTGGCCGGGCAAGAGCACAGCACACTCCACAGGCAGCATCGAATGCATCCTGACATTTCACAGCTCGTCCGCTTCATGACCTACCCAGACCTGAAAGACGGAGCGAAGACGCTCGATAGACCGCAGATACGAGGCCTTCGTGACAGGGTCACATTTGTCAATCACAGCAAGCCTGAAAGTACCGCCAACGACCTCGGCGACCGCCTGGACGCGAACCAAACGTCGAGCAAAGAGAACAAGTTCGAGGCTCAGATGATCCTGAAGACGGTGAAATTCTTAGCACAGCAAGGCTACAAAACCGAGAACATCGTTATCCTAACGCCGTACTTGGGCCAGCTGCGACTTCTTCGGGACATGCTGAGTCGTGACAATGACCCGTTGCTGAGCGACCTTGACTCGCACGAGCTCATCCGTGCAGGTCTGGCCACAACTGCTGCGGCGAAACTCGGAAAGACCCAGATACGCCTATCAACAATTGGTCCGTTTTTTTTTATCTGAATCGATATTTAATTTGATGCGGGACTAACACTATTCCAGATAACTATCAAGGAGAGGAGAGCGATATTGTTGTTGCTTCACTTACCCGCAGCAACAGCAACGGAGATATCGGCTTCATGAAATCCCCTCAGCGCCTGAATGTGCTGTTGTCCAGAGCTCGAAATGGTATCATTATTTTCGGGAACATGGACACCTTCCTTGCCTCGCGTCATGCTGCCGACTGCTGGCAGCCTTTCTTTCACTATATGAAGGAGAAATGCTATCTACAAGATGGCCTTCCGGTGTATTGTGAGCAGCACACGGATCGCACCGCAACGCTTTCAACCCCTCAGGACTTTGATCTCAAGTGCCCAGACGGTGGCTGTGCCGAGCCCTGTGGCGCTATGATGAAATGTGGCGTGCACAAGTGTCATCGTAGGTGCCATCGTGTGACAGATCACGGCAACCTTGAATGTGGCGAGCTGGTTGAAAGGACGTGCCAGAAGCAGCACGCGTACAAAGTCCGGTGCGGGCAGGCTCCTACGCGATGCCCGGAATGCGTGCGAGAGGAAGAGGACATCAAGCGTCGCGCGAAGCGAGACCTAGAATTGGAGAAAATGAGACTTAAGAGACAAGAAGATTACAGACGTGAGCTGCTCGCCATTCAGGATGAAATGGCGCATCTGAAGCTACAGGATGAATGTCAGCGAGAGGTAGAGGATCAAGAGCAAAGCCTACAACGTGAGCGAGAGGCTCTGTCTGAGCTGCAGGAGACGAAAAAGCGTAAGGAATCTATTAAGAAGGCTCAGAAGGAAGGGGAAAATAGATCTGTCGGCACTAAAGGACAACGTCCCTTCCAGAGCACTCCAGGACTCAAGCCAACAGTCAACTTGGAGCCTGGCTCTGCAAGATACGAGTGGGAATGCCTGAAGCGAGATGAAGGCGCCTCTAATAAGACATTGGACACTTTGATGGAGATGGTTGGTTTGGAGGCAGTGAAGAAGGCGTTTCTTAGCATCAAGACAACAGTCGATACAGCCACTCGGCAGGGCGTGTCAACTGAGAATGAGCGTTTCGGATCTAGCTTTCTTGGAAATCCTGGCACTGGTAAGTGAATCTCTTCCTTCTCTACGCATCTACAGCCCGCACTCCAGGAGCAATGACTATGAACCGGAAATCTAACCGTGTGCTGTAGGAAAAACTACGGTGGCAAGGCTATATGCCAAGTTTCTCACCACCACCGGCGTCATCGCCGGCAGCCGCTTCGAGGAGGTCACCGGCGCCAAGCTCGCCAATATGGGCGTCACCGGCTGCCAAAAGCTCCTCGACGACATGCTCAATGCTGGCGGCGGCGTCGTCTTCATCGACGAGGCATACCAGCTGTCTTCGGGAAACAGCCAGGGCGGGTCTGCGGTGCTCGACTTTCTGCTCGCCGAGGTCGAGAACCAGCGGTCCAAGATTTGCTTCGTCCTCGCCGGCTACGCTAAACAGATGGAGTCGTTCTTCGCCCACAACCTTGGCATCCCATCCCGCTTCCCGTTCGAGATCAAGTTCGAGGACTACACCGATCAGGAGCTCCTGAAGATCATGGGGTCCAAGATTGACGCCAAGTACAGTGGCCGGATGAAGGCAGAAGAGGGACTGGATGGTCTCTACTGCCGGATCGCCACTCGCAGAGTCGGGCGCGCGCGAGGGAAAGAGGGCTTTGGCAACGCACGCGCTGTAGAGAACCTGCTGAGCGTCATCTATAGACGGCAGAGCGACAGGCTGCGGGTAGAGAGGCGCGAGGGATCTCGACCTGACGACTTGCTGCTCACAAAGAAAGACTTTCTGGGGCCTGAACCGACCAATGCCCTTCTCAAGTCCAAGGCGTGGGTCAAGCTTCAGGAGCTGATCGGACTGGAATCCGTCAAGGAGTCGATCAAGTCGCTCGTCGACAGCGTCACGGTGAACTACCAACGGGAGCTCGACGAGGAGCCCATCATCGAGTATAGCCTGAATCGCGTCTTCTTGGGCAACCCCGGGACGGGAAAGACGACCATTGCCAAGCTCTACGGCCAGGTACTCGCGGACTTGAGCCTCTTGACCAACGGCGAAGTTGTTGTCAAGAATCCCTCCGACTTTGTCGGCGCCGTCATCGGACAATCTGAGAAGCAGACGAACGGCATCCTCGCTGCGACGGTAGGCAAGGTCCTGGTCATCGACGAAGCCTACGGGCTCTATGGTGGCGGCGCTGCGTCAAAAGGCGGCGGCGGCTTCTCGGACCCTTACAAGGTGGCTGTGGTCGACACCATCGTCGCCAACGTCCACAGCACCCCAGGTGATGATCGCTGCGTTCTCCTCCTGGGATACCGGGACCAGATGGAGGAAATGTTCCAAAATGTCAATCCTGGACTCAGCCGACGGTTTCCGCTCAGCACCGCGTTTACGTTTGAAGACTTTACCCAGGCCGACGTCAGCAAGATCCTGGACCTGAAGCTCAAGCAGCAAGGCTTTGGGGTGACTCAAACGGCTAGAACGGTCGCGCTCGATATGATGGATCGCGCACGCAGTCGTCCCAATTTTGGTAACGCCGGCGAGGTAGACATTCTCCTCAACAGTGCCAAGGCTCGTCACCAGACGCGACTGATGGCTCGGGAGACCCTACGGAAGACCACCTTGGAAGCCCTCGACTTTGACGAGGATCACGGTCGAACAGAGAATGCCGAGACCAACGTAGCGCAGCTCTTCCGCGACACGATCGGCTGCGATCGCATCGTGGCCATGCTCCAGGGTTATCAGCAGACGGCCCGAACGACGAAGAACCTCGGCTTGGATCCGAAAGAACACGTGCCGTTCAACTTCATCTTCCGCGGCCCACCAGGCACCGGCAAGACGACGACGGCGCGGAAGATGGGCAAAGTGTTTTACGATGCGGGGTTTCTCGCTAGTGCCAAAGTGCACGACTGCTCGGCGTCAGACCTCGTCGGGCAGTACGTCGGGCAGACGGGGCCCAAGGTGCGGCAGCTGCTCGACAAGGCCCTTGGTGCGGTGCTGCTCGTCGACGAGGCCTACCGGCTGCGCGAGGGCCAGTTTGCCAAGGAGGCTCTTGACGAGCTCGTGGACTGCATTACAAAGGAGCGGTATCGCAAGCGTCTCATCGTTATTCTCGCCGGGTACGAAAACGACGTGAATGCCCTCTTAGCCGTGAACCCCGGACTCACGAGCCGCTTCTCCGAGGTCCTCGACTTCAACAGCCTGCCACCAGCGGACTGTTTCGAGCTGCTGGGCAAGAACTTTCTGAAGCAGAAGGCCTCCATCGTGAAGGGTGGTAAGGGCAATATGGCGCTCGACTGCCTGGAGACACCGGCTGCTGAGTTCCAAACTGAGGTTTGCCGACTGCTTGAGCGTCTGTCTAAGCTTCCGGGCTGGGGAAACGCACGAGACGTTGAGACGCTGGCAAGATCCATGTTTCAGGCCGCGATGAAGGCGGGTACTTCTGAGGTGGACGGTACCATTACGGTCACCGAAGCCATGGTCAAGGCAGAAGTGGAAGCCATGGCCATAGAGCGGGAGAGTCGATCACGCCAGACGTTACATGCGCCATCAAAAGCGAAATTGTTGCAAATGTGTCTGATGAAGAGTTCCAACGTGACCCCTCAAGTCTCTCTGGTCTCTGCGCAGAAAACCTCGCAGGCAGTCTCCAAAGACAATGCTCGTGACGACAGGCCGCCGCCCGCGGACGACCCGGAGCCCACTAAAACCACTATTTCTCCCACTAACGGTGCAAGAGCTGCGGTACGTGATGCGGGCGTGAGCGACGAGGTCTGGGGTCAGCTGCAGCGCGACGCGCAGGCTGAGAGACAGCGCGAAGCGGAGTACGAGAAGAAGCAGAAGCTCAAGGTGGAGACGCGGGATGACGCATTGCGGAAGCGCATTATCCAGGAGCTCATCAAAGAAGAAGAAGAGCGGAGAAAGGAAGCCGAAACTAGGCAGAAGCTGAAGATGCAAGGACGATGCCCAGTGGGATACGAATGGATTCGCCAGACGGGCGGCTGGCGCTGCGCTGGAGGGTCGCACTTCATGTCCGATGGTGAGGTGTAGGAAGCGGTGGACAATAATGTGATGATTTTGCTTCTGATACTAGTTCTCACGAACTGGACAAGTTATGTTGTTCGTTATGGTTTACGCCTGTTTTACTTTCTATTTTATCCGAATCTCTTTGCCTTCTTGTAAGCTACTTACACCCGCATTGATGGTAGACGAATTTAGCGGCCACAATAATGAAGCATTCTTCATAGAGAATGCACAATAAATATCGTTTTTGGATAAGCCTGAGAGCGACTCTTCTTGAATTCCATTCACATCGTGTTTTCTTCAATAGCTACCCAGAAGTGCTGACCTAGCAGTCTTCAACTTTGCACCAGTCCTAGCTGTAGTACGGTGGTATGCATTCATCCTATCCAAAATCGTAAACTTGCTGAAAATCATCGCTATCAACAGTCATTCTCTGACAAAACAGATACAAAATGCAATTTTCCCATGTCAAAAATTTTGAAGCCTCGGTGGCTCCTAGGATTCTCAGTGCAGCCCACGTTGCTAGCTTCTCCGTACTCGGGACGCGATGGAAATGATCGGCTCCCGAAGCTACATTATCACTAGTTTAATGAAGCCGAACACACTGATCAAAACCGACTATTAGAAGTTATTCGAGCGTAATGACTGAAACTTCCCCTAGGAAAAATGAGACGGGCCGCGAAAACGGCGACGGAGCATTTAGTAGCATACGAGAATACACTAGATTCTGAGATAGAACCTGATATTGATGGCATAACGACTTCGCCCTCCCTTTGATCTCATCGCGCCACTCATCTGCGGTCTCATATCCTTCATGTAGGTCAGCCTTAAGGGATAGTCTACTCCCAGTTTCGTCTTCCGAGTCTCCATCACCTGCACTTTGAGCCTCTCCACCTCCACCCACCGGCCCTGTATCCTGCACGTTGATGCAAGGCTATTTATGCTGGTCAGCTTGACAGAATGGGTAGTCCTCTGATTTCTCTCAAGCGCATACTTTTCGCGGTATGTGTCAGTACAGCTAATATAGGGTCATCAAAATATGGGATGCCAGTACCAGCATATGTCTAAACACACTCACGGGTCACAGTGAGTGGCCAAACTCAGTCATTTCTTCTGCAGATGGACAATATTTGGTGTCATGTTCCGATGATACTGTACTTGCAGCGAACAGCAGGCGGCAAATGCGCCAGCGGCTGGGCCATCAGGTCGTCTCTGCGCTGCCAGGTCACTGAGCCACAAACTGCGCAGTTATCTGGTGGGCTGCACCGCCGAACAACACCACGGATTTGGCGGTAAGGCTACTTCTTCGAAATACCCCATGGTCCCCCAACCCCCCAGCTCCCAAGAGCCCACCCGTTTCAGACGGCTTTGTGCTGCGGCCTGGAAAACAGCCTGCCAACTGCAACTGTCTGCCAGCAGCACTAAGTATCACGGTCTCGCGCACACTTGTCTGCCCTTGTATCTTGCTGCTTCTTGATCTGCTCGCTTTTGCCCTCCGTGGTATCCTCGCACCCCTACTTTTGCTCCCGTTATTTCGCTCGCCAGACATCATATGACATGCCATGCTGTAGCTAGCTCAACGCGGCTGTCGACAAAATGCGCTCCTGTCTGCAGCCTCCGTTGTCAACAGCTTGCTGGTAGGTGGAGGCAAGGCATCAAAGCGTTCGATCGGCCCACGCACGGCGCAGTCCCGTGGACTCTTCCGTGAGTCACTGGCAAACTAGTTAATGTGTCTGTTCGCACAGATATGGTCGTGACCAGCCGCGGACGGCAATGTGGTTGGAGGAAGGTTCTGGCACGGAGAAACGACGAGAATACAAACGGAGGCCAGCTGCTAGTCAGGCTGACACAGTGTAGTCAAACTATGCAAGACCCAATTGCATCTCTCACAGCACACAATATCGCAAAGGTCTTAGAACAATGTGGAATCAACCATGCTGATAATGACCAGCTCGACGCCTGCAATCAGGCCCTGACTAAATTTAGTAGTACGGGTAACGTTACTACGAGGTGATCATCCGGCTTGCACACCCTAGCATTCGAAACTCGACTCAGCACCGGTATCAAAAGCGTTATACCGCGTCCGGACGCACACGCGTCTGCAAACAGATTTCGTGGCTCTTACAGGTTATTGGAGAATGATTCGAAACGCGGCGCTAAAGACTACGGCGCTTTAGACACGGCACCAAGGAAGAAGAGCAAACTCAAACGGACAGTCCCGAAAGACCTGACAGTTGATGGCGCGGGGGACAGCTCTTTGGCCCATAAGAGTCAGGCTGCTACAAAAGGTTATCGTCAACAGCGAAGACATAGTCACTATCGTGTATCTTAGACTATGCGCCCTGTAATGCCAGGCATAGCAGGGCATGCCACCGAACATAGCAGCAGCAAACATATTAGCATTCTGGTATCTACGTCATGATATCTATCTAAAACTAGATATAGAACATTGTATCCTTCAGCTTCAAGTGAATCTGTACATCATCAGCATTCGGCTGCCCGGTTGCTCCAGCTGCCGACGTTCCAGCTATGGACGGTCCTGCACTCGGCGACGGCGTGTCAAACAGACTCGCCAAATAGCATCGCGCGCGCTCACATGCGAGATCAGCGTAGTACGCCGGGGGGCAGAGACTAACAGCCTTGGTCGCGCGGCCAAACATGTAGCACATATTGTGTGTAAGATCCTCAACGACATCAGCGATACTCTGGAACGGAAGTGGGATTGACTTTGCATAGACCTGCCGGAAAATCTCGTCGTGCACAATATAATAGTGACATGGGCGAGCGGTCCCCTGAAGTGCGGCGTGTGCCTGCAGGAAAAAGTCCCAGTTCCGCGCTTCAGTCACCGCACGGTCGACGACAGTACCGGGTTTAGTATTACCAGACCTATCGCAGTCTTGCTCGGTAGTGGGATAGAATCTCGTTTTGTGCCGCTTGCCGCAGACTATAACAGTGAAGCGTGGAAGCCCTCTTTTGGTGTCAGCTGCTGGGTACATCTGTTCGCATGCGCGGCGGAGTTGAGGAAGCTCTTTTGAGAAGACCATGTCATATTGGCCTTCAGAGACCCCATCGCGGTATATGAGGATGTTCTCTGGGAGAGCAGCGTGTTTGCCCTTGGTCTTCCAGAGGCCAAGACGAGACTTCAGCATCTCTGTGAGATCGTCCACGTTCTCCTGCCTCGCTCGCTGTATGCGCAATGTTGCGGGCCATTGACCTAGGAACTTGTCAATGGACGCCACCATCGCCGAGACAGAAGGCGCATCTGAAGACGAGCCAGGCGAAGGATGTGTGACGTCGATGCCGACCACCATGGTCTTGTTCTGGTCGATCATGCCGAGATTCTTATTCTCCACGATCTGATTGATGCCACCAATCTTGAGATTGAACTTCATAGCGACATTGGCCATATACTGGTCGCGGCCGCGGTCTTTTGCTAGTTTGGAGCCCACCGAGCAAATGGTGTGAATTCCATAGTTCTTGTCGGCGAGCGACTTGATGCGCTTGTATAATTGTGTATTTGCTCCGGGCAGGATAATGAAAAGTAGATCTAAGGCTCTAGCGGCGCGCTGCAAAGTAGAGCTCAGCGTAGGGTCATCTGGATGTTGAAGTTCGACGCGTTGGCCCGAGAGCGGCTGAGTTGCGTTGACGCCGATTTTTCCTAGGGCTGTATGGAATTCGTTCATGACGGACCCGAGGCTTTGCTGGTCGAAGGAGTCGCGCGCCCCGCGGAGCGAGATCATCAAATATGACCATTTGGCAAGTGACGCGCCGATGTTAAACTTAATATCTACCATATTCCAACTACCGAAGCGGGGACTGGCAGTCTTATTGCCCTTGTAGATAATCTTTGGGCCGCTAAGGATGCGACCAGGAACTTTGATGAGTCCTGGCGTGATTCTGAAGCCGAAAGAACGCTGAAAGACGTTAGTCGCCACATCTGGAAGAGGGAGCGGAGACGTACCAGAAGCACATTGGCGTTTTCATCTAAGCCAACAGTTTGTACACCCTCCCTAACAATAGAGGCCGCATTCTCCCAGGGCTTCCGAACAGCATGGCGGATCATCTGCTGCGTTTGGGTTCCGTCCAGCTTCGACTTGGAGGGTTGACCCGGGAGGACAACGCAGACCTCTGCTGGGAGATACATCGGCTTGTCCCGATTACCGCAGTTGACCAACGGAAGTTGGGGGTCTTGCAGAACTCGATTGTATGCTGTGTCACAGTCAGTGATATTGTATCGAGGGATGTAGAGGGAAGACCTCGCACTTATTCTGAAGAAGTCAAACACACTGATGTATCCTCCAGAGCTGGACGCTGCCGAGCTTTCTTGAGGGCTCTTTCCCTTGCCCTTGCCTTTCGCGCCTACCTTGACTGCCGTCTTGGGACCAGAGAAGCCAGTTTCACCATCGAGCCAAAATTCGACATCTTTGGCGCCTGCCCCGTGCTGTCTAACGCGCGGTGGGTGGACCATGCCATGCCCGTCATCCTTCCTAGCAAGGCCAAAGATAGTCTTGACGCGGGGAATGACTTCATTGGCTTTATTACGCTTCTCGGGGAGATGTGTGGTCTGGATGCGAAGAAACTTGAGGAATCTTTCCAACATGGCGGTGCTGTGTACACCGTAATTGATCATAAGAGCCGGTAAGGGAGCAGCCTGGTAGAACGCTGCATGGCTCACATTGATGTTGACAAGAATGCGACACGTTGCGATGCGCACGCTCGAAAAAAAGCCCCTAACAACCTCCAAGCCAGCGCCAAGGTCCGCTCTTGCTGCATTGTTGCTAAGGGAAAAGCTCTTTGTCGATCCAATTGTAACGAGGTTCTTTGTGGATTTGGCGTAGTGGTTCAGAAAGATATTGAGGGCCTGCGTCAACTCTTGCTTATCTCCCAGTGACTGACCAAGACTCGTGGAGTTCAGGTAATTGATCAACTCGCCGATGCTTAAAGTCTTCGTATATAGGACGCGAACCGTGTATATGGTGGCTCTAGCACCCGGCTCATCTTCACCTTCGGAACGATAAAGGACCTCGATGAGAATCTCGTCCTGGGGAAACTTGGTTTTGGAAACAAAGGTAGACCGGAAATCCGTTGCAACGTCGCCCTCTGCCAGTTCCGGAGACTGGAGAAGTAGCTGCACAACCCGGAAGAGCTTCTTGCCAGCTGCTGCCGGGCTGATCTGGATGTCGTACCGATACAGACTCAAGTTTGATGGCGGCAGTAACTCGACGTAATTTGCCGTGAGCTCAACCTGGGTGCCTCTAGTGCCATACCCCGGACGGCTGGGAAAGCCTTCGGTTAGCTTCAGGCTACCAAGATCGAGCTTGTTCTTTGTCGCTGGATGCAAGGCATCTTCGACCTTCGCAACTTGGGGATTCTGGCCTTGAGGGTTACTATATCATCGCAAAATTAGCAGGTTGTACGACCACAATTTTTCCACATGGCTCTTACGGAAAGACCTGGATAGGTTGTTGGCCGCTGCCCGTCGACCCTCCATATCCTCCTCTTCCACCTCCACCGCGCCCTCCATACCCCCGCCTCTCCCCCCGCGCCCGCGATCTCCACAAATGCCGCCTCGATCCCCGCCACCTCTTTGCCCACTAGACATGATACTAAAGGACTGCGCCGGACACTCTGAGCAAAGGCGTAGAAATAAAAGCGATCCGTCAAACGCTCGCTGTTCAAGGTGGCATGCGAAGGCTCTCAAATCCGATGGAGCGGGGTAATCGCAGAGGGGTTATGCCCAGAAGTGGGCCTTGACTGACACTTGGCCCACACTGACGTTATTACAAGCGCTTTTCCAGGTCCTCGCCTATCCCTTCGGTTGCCGCTAGTGGCAAACGCAACCATCCATCAGCAAAATTCGTGTGCCGTATCTCAAATGCCAGCATCACGGTGACTTTCTGACGAGCTTGGATCACTTTAAACACCACGTCTAGACAGTACATGGCGTGAAACTTCTATTCACATAACGTTAGTATAGATCTTACAAGAATTCGAGGCATTTCTTTCTCTTATCGATATCTACCTAGCCTAAAATCAGAGTTACACTTTGCCTCATCTCTATTGCTTCCCAGACAAGACGATTCATCGCAGAAGCTGTGCAGTGCCTACCGGAACGAGGAGCAGACTCAACCACCAAGATCAGCAAAGACCGTGAGGCACTGGAGGATTCAGAAAAAGGGTAAAACTAGTATATATCAGTTGTTAAACAACTTCCGTGCCACTCAGAACATAACCTGGCTCCAGAGGAACAAGCGTTAGGTCTTCAGCACAAACACGATAAAAAATTTGTCCCGGGTTGTTGGCTCCTCTCATAAAGGTGCCCCTCTCGCGACTCGGTGCGTGATCTGCACCAAGACTCAGTAGACCTTGTGCCCTTCTCTCAGTGGCTGTCATGTGGTTTTCGAATGTTTTGAAGGGGAAGTCATTGAATGCTAAACATATAAAATCAACTCCGTACTTGATACAACTAGCCCTTATTAGAAAACGTACCTTCGGTATTCGTAAGGAGGCGAAGCACGCAATCGGGATGAACTCGCCAAGCCCGAGCTTCACAGTCGAGAAGAAATGGAAGACCAGCCTAAACGAATTAGAATATGCGGAGCTAATCCATGAGATACTTGCCTGGTCGTCATCGTCGTCCATATCTCGGAAGAACTCGATTGATCCCCCAAAGAGTCGATTTTCCAACCAGCGACCCGACTCGCCTGACACTGGCAAGCTGCCATCACCGAGGTCGTTGTAGTTTATGTGGGTGACACCAGGCGGGGTGTAGGACTCGGGGCTGTCACGTCCTTGAGAAAGATAACCGATGAAGAGATGCGTCAGCTCATGAGCGGTTGCCACAGCAAACGTGAAGAGGTAATCGCGATAACGAGATGACATCCTCTTTTCCTTTGCGGTTTTGTTGCCTCCTTGTTGAGACGCGGCGGCCATCTGCCTGACTTTCTGAGGCCAATTGTTAGCCTCTTATCTTCGTTCATGTCTAGAGGTGCATAAGGACGTACTGATAAGTTGAAGTATATACCTCCGGCTTTCTTTGGGGAGTAATTGAAAAGATCGCCATCCCAATGTCCTGGGGGAAGCCGCCTCGCTTCAGCGACGACGTCGGCCCCCCCGATGTGGTCGATAAGTACGCGAGGAAAGTCCGCCTCGGTAGCTTGCAAAAACTCATTCACGTAATTTGGAATGAGGGAGATATCGCCCTCGAATGGGACACCACTGGTGGCCCACCCGTGAACAACTGCTTCAGCTAGGGCAGCCAAGGCGTTTCTGCCTTGTTCCTTTTTCAGGATCGAGAGACCAGCGTAAATTGAAAAGGCCAGCTACCAGAACGAAAGTTAGCGATGCAGCAATCTCCTTTTAGGGGGCATTATTTACTCCCGTGAACTCGAGCGTGTTTTCTTGTAGTGGAGCTGCGAAAGTGCCATCATCGGGCCGGAGAAGGCTCATGCTAAGCTTACCTACGCCATTGACCGTGAACTCGCGGGGTATGTCCATGGCGAGGGCGTAACTCGGCAGATATGTTACCATTCGAAAAGCAATGAAGAGTCTTGACTCGGGGACAAGTGGAAAGGAGGGATTTATAGCTGCCACCGCGGGACCGGTAGGTCTCCACCGTGACTTACCGAAGCTGGCAGCCTGATTTAGGCAGCCACGCTGGCCTCCGTCGGCCCAGCATGTCGGATGTCGCAGCGCAGACCGGCCAGAGCGCACAATCAAGTCTCGCAGCTACCCTTTTTTCCTACCTCGCAATTCTTACTCAGTAGCTCAAGGTCAATAAAGTAGCCTCTTACATTCTCGATCAAAAGATCGAAGGCTAACTGGTTTTAATCCTTGTGGCCTGCGTGGGGTCATGTCGGGTAAAATCTGACAACGGCCGAACCTTATTTCGTCAGGGTTGGTGGGTGATCTTCCTTCGGGTGCCCCACCAATAACTGCACAATGCGTTTTGCTAAATGCACAAGGGGGGTGCCGTCACCATACAATTTTGCATGCAGAGGTGCCTGGGAGACAGGCAGCAGACAAACGCAAGCTGCCACTGCAGCGCAAAATCAAAGAGGACGTCTTGTGCCTTCGACCGTGGCAGCACACACAAATACGCCAGTGATATCGGCTGTGACGAGTCGAAGAGCTAAGTCGCTTGAGAACTAATAATTGTCGCTGGAGTACATGCTAGGCCCAGACAACTTGCTCTCTTTGTCTACGTTCGTAGTAAAAAACGGCTTCTACGGTACGTAAGCCTGGCGGCTGTGGTCTGCTAACCTAGTACCGTTCCGAACCAATCATAATTCTCCCGAGGTTTTGCCTGTCCCAGGTCATCCAGGTGGTCATTTGACCACTCTCCTCCCAATCCTAACCCATCGTCATCCTGGGGTTGTCTAGTACTTTGCTCGTCTCATCTGGTTGTTCTGAAGCGGTTATTCGTACGTGCCTCACCTCATTGTTTCTCTTTTCTCCATCACCTCCAACTTGCCCGGTTGATGATGGCGGGGGGAGACACCGTCGCGTCCCCATGCAATCTCGGCGGCCTGGATGGCCTGGATGAGGAGCATCGGAACAGCTTCATCAAAGCACTTCTTCGCATCTTGCATACAGAAGTTGCAGAGCGTACCTACTCTGAGATATTGGATGGAATTCCTACGTCTGCTTCATACTTGGACTTTCACCATCCGCAAGAGGGGCACCCGGCAATCAGCCACACCCAACTTTGTCCTGGCGTCCTTGATCGTTCCCGTCAGCTTCGCGATCAGCTCGACCCAAGAACATTGCCTTTCTCCTCATCTGTAAGTCAACTTCAATCCTCAACAAGAGACCTTGGTGGCCAGCGTCCACTTACACACTGGCGTAGCTCCTGTCATCCTTCCAAGCTACCCAACTGGGCACAAAGGGGTTCAAGCTAAGACTCATCGAGCTTCTGGCCGTGTCATGCCACCAGATAGCGGTGCATTTATTTCAGCTAAAAAAGTGCCACAGCCAAGAAGAATACGAACGATGGAGAGACGAGCCTCGGCAGCCAAACCAATGGGACTCGTATCGCGCACCCACCGCGTTTTGCCACCGATCATATCTTGCGAGTGAGCAATACCCAAATGGTATTGCGGATGTGGTAGGCTACTGGGCTGAAGCAAGAATATTTGGCGGCGTTGTTGTTTTTGATCGAGGCGAAACAGACACAGAGGCGAGTCTCTTTTCGTCTAGATAACCAGACCGCAACGCTGACCCGATCCTCAGTGTAAGGAAGTGTTCTTACACTCGTCTTTAAGAAAAGGACCTCGGACGCTATACCCCCCTACGTCTATACAGTTCGACAGCCTAATACGATTCCTGCTCGACGAGGCGACGCCCAATCCAGCTCCGCTTCCAATTTTCGCCTCCGCGGACAACCGCTGGCGCTGGGATGCCTGGGAAGCCATCTCGCACTTTCACATCTACCGCGACAAACATGAGCGGGAGATCCCCACCACCAAACCTCGGGAGCACTGCCGGTCGGCAACGGATTGGCCCGAAATTGTAGATGAGCTCTTTCTTGTGGATGCCATGTGGGCTCAGCACGAAGGCAAGCCGGTGAACGAGAACGAGGTTGAGGCTGCGAAAGAGCGTCTTCGCCAGATAACACCATCTTCTCCTGTCTGGAATGATAAGCGGCCACAAACGTAGGCATTTCCTAGTAGATAGCTACCACGCGAATGGATCAGATATTCCCCATGCCACCGACAACTACCCCGCTGAAGGCTGGAAGAGCCGTCTGCGGTATCAAGTACAAGGACGCAAAACAGCTACACCTTTTTTACGACCTGTATTTTAGTAGACTCATCGCACGTAGAGAACTTGGAAGGTAAACGGCGTTTGCCTGCAGGGGCCGCTTTCCTGGGAGCCACACACTTGAGATTTACAAGGAATGGTCATCGAGAGCGCTCAGCGCTTGCTCAATTAAGAACAGGCATGGCAAAACTGTATACCGTAAAAACCGTTATGGGTGTCGCGGGTTTCTAACATACTAATTTTAGTGGGGTGTATTTTGGCTGCCGCCTAGAGAGCCCGAAATAGCGGTTCTGATTTACCTTGCGAGGCAACTAAAATTAACTAAAAGCACTAGCGACACCCATAACGGTTTTTACGTACTGTAGCTATCTCCATCGCATCAAGGTAGCGACTTCTGCACAATGCGCATGCGGGCACGTGAGGGAGACGGTGGAGTTGTGGAGGCTTTCCTCTTCCAAAGCCCGCAATGGAACGAACAGCGAAAAAGTTGCGAGCAAGCACGAGCACGAGATGGAATGATTTGTCTCTCCGGTTGTCAAGCACGCACGTTCCCAGACAGGCTCCGAATTCGGCCACAGGCTTAATGACTCAGGTGCTGGCTACCTCTTGCGACGCGTACCCGGGTTTACCAGGGTGCCGAGACGTTGTATCTCCTGGCAGGACAGTCTCTACTGTCCAGTACCTCAACGCGATTGCTGGCTGACGAGCGCGCGGGCGAGTGCAAGCATAGTGCAAGTCAGCCTGCCGATATCCCCCTGTGCTGTGCGCGCGCGCAGACATCCCAACAATCAGTACTGATTGATAAGACCCTTACTGAAAACTGATGGATTACTCGTGGCGTTACTGATACTGATTGATTAGCTTATTAGTACGTGTGGGAACACTGTGTGCTGGGTGTTTTCCTCACGAACATATGAATCCATCACACCCTCGCACACGCCACATCATATACTCCGCTAGTATCCCTAGAAAAAGCCCAGTGTAGTAATTAAGTAGCTACCAGATGTTGATATACAATCCTCTGTGCGTAAGACATAGGTATAACGAAGCTACTGAACATGCATATTAAAAATTAGCTTGTTCTTCTTCCAACTTCCAAGGCACTCTGTCATCTCAATCGTCTCCGCCCCTAGACGTGCACGGTCAAACGAAAAGGTACGCCGACTGCTCGAGAAGACACGCTCTGCTTGATCTGACATAGGCGCAATCGAGAGCACGTCGAGAGCCATTTTATGCAACCGTGGATATTCAGTCCGCTACTCCTCCCTACTCCACCATGCAAGCGGACTTGATACAATCTTGCACGGAGTCCCGTTTATGAATTTCTCTAGCTCATCTGCGTCGTCGTTGTCTGTTTCCGTCACATCAAGCGACCGTGCCAGTTTGTCATATACCGTCATTTCCATCTCTGGAGCATCCTTTACGGTGCTCTCCACAGCATAGTCCTTGTACTGGCTCCAGATCTGCCGGGCCTTACCAATCGCTCCCGCATGCCAATCCGCGTGCCAGTTCCGGTGGAGGTATTTCAATCGCTTGGATGGGTGCAGAAGTAATGCTGTAGAATATATAGGTGTTTCGTCAGTCTTAAAATAGTACTTGTCAAGCACAAACCAGCCCATGTGGATGGAGTGGATGAGTCGTGGGTGGTCGCTGTACTTCTTCTGCTCGCATTGCCTATTAGCACTTCCAAATTGACGCAGGGATACACCAATGGAACACGTTACCTTGGCATCCTCAAAATGCTTGAGCAAGATATCCATGTGATAGAGAAGCTGGTCCAAGGATGACCTTATCATTTGCTGCGCTTGTGAAAGGCCGCTAGTAAGTTGATTCAACTATCTAGTTCCTATG
>NW_017387309.1:977334-978355 GCF_001636725.1 Cordyceps fumosorosea ARSEF 2679 | reverse complement strand
GCCGCCTCCCCGGCTGCCTTGCATACATTCTTGATTCGTAACAATACAGTGGGTGGCAATAAGTATTTAACCCCTTCGAGGTCACCACCACAGCCACCCTAACAGCCAGTCTAACTGCTTCTAGTATTATTATAATCCTAATAATAACCTTACTTTATTTATTATTATTATTATTATAGAAACTCTTAGTATTTTATATACTACCTATTAGCCTTAAAAATTACTTCTATCTAATAGTCTATTAACTTATATAACTACTAATAGACTTTTTAATAGATATTATACTAGGCTTTATTAGTAGCCTCTTATAGCTAGTAATATATATATTTATTATTAGGAGCTATATAAAGGTTAGAATATAGTTAATAAATCTCCCTCTTTATAAGTAACTATAGGTTCTTATTTAGGTTTAAGTCTAGTAAATAAAATAGCTATACTATAACTTTAATGTTTATATCTTCTAATATACTCTTAATAATATAGACTATATATATAATAGTATTATTATATATAAAGATATTATTTAGTTTAAATAGATTAAAGAGAAAAGAGGTATAGAGGTTTATTATAAATACACTAAAGTACTATAGAAAAGAAGTAGAGTATATTATAAATATAAAAAATATATAAGTAGGGCTAAATAAGTTAGACTAAGTTAGATTTACTAGTATTTAGAATAGAATATAAGGTTATATAACCTATAAAGTAATTAATAGATTACTTATTAATTATTATAATTAGAATAATTAATAAATAAATAAATAATATAACTATTTAAAGTTATAATAAAGAAATAAATAAATACTTAAAAAAAGTATTCTTTTAACTAAATAGTCTAAATCTTTACTAATTAATCTAAATAATAGCTTTACTATTAAAAGATATCTCTTAATATAACTTATACTATAATAATTACTTATATATACTCTATATATTTAAACTAACTCTTTATTTAAAAAATAAACTAACTATAGATTAAGATTAAACTACTATTATATTTTAATTAATCCTATTTAATAAA